>NW_019237640.1:0-46072 GCF_002742605.1 Olea europaea var. sylvestris | reverse complement strand
TTACGAGATATGGAATTGTGTCAATCTCGATCATCGATCATATCTTTCACTCCACTATTAAGTCAATATAAATCAAAAACTTCTTTTCGACTTATGAGTACACCTTGGCCAAGGATTTCATCATTGACTTAATTGAATGAAACGTAGATCATAATCTCCTACTATCTAAGAGTGACGAATCCTTTATTGATCAATCACAACCTTCATACGATTCTTGACGTACCCGAACGATGTCGTATTAGCGGCCCTTTTCAGAGCAACATCCAACACCGCCAAAGTATGACTGTCCTCATATAAGGTACCATGACGACCTCAAGTAAAAGGACCAATTTCACTACCGAACGTTAGAGATTAACCACTGACACTCAGATAGTTATCCATGTGGAATCTCTCGACGGGTCTCCAATGTTTTGTTCTATAACAAAAAACATCCACGTGTTCATTTAAGTGTCACCACACTTTAGCTTGTGAGATCAGCTACTTACTTCACAAGTAAGAAATGCCACACGTGATGGTCTATCCGTAATAACGATATCCGTATCTCGTTATTACTTACGACCACGGATGATTTAAGATTCAATCAGATGTAATTTGTATCTCACAATCACAACTCTTTGTGATTAACAAATTACAATATTTGAATCTACGGACTCTATTATTTATTTAATTGTCTATTAATTAAATAATAGATCTGCCATTTAATTGCATTAATTATATATAAAAGTATTTATGTCCAAAGTCGATTGGACCTAGGGCATAATACTTACAAACATTTCTTTGAAAAGAAAAATGAGGTCTGATTCATAGATAGCGGATGTAGTAATCGCATGATCCCAAAGAAAGATGTTTTCCTAAACATGGATCCCACTTTTAATTCCAAAGTGAAGGTGTGCAATGGTGCTGTGGTATAAGTGAAAGAGAGAGGTAGTATTGATGTTGACACAGAGGAAGAAAGGTGATTGGCGATGTTTTCTTCCTTTCCGAGTTGGATAAAAGCTTGCTAAGCATTGGAAAACTTTTGGAGCCTGGTTATGATGATATGATCAAGGAAGAGAAAAAAAATGTTATGGCTCAAGTAAAAATGGGATCTTATAGAAGCTTTTCACTTAATTTCAAATATTTAAGAGATATTAGCTTAAAAGCTATGGTGATTGATGAACCATGGTTGTCGCACAAAAGATTATGCCACTTAAATCTTAAAAGCTGCAAGTTGTTGCAAAAGAAAAATATGGTACAAGGACTTTCTAGCATTGATAGCAGAATGAAGTTTGTGAGGGTTGTGCTATTGGGAAGCATCATAGACAATCATTTTCTAAAGGAGTGGCTTGGAGAGCAAAAGAAGTGTTGGAGTTGCTGACACTGATATTTGTGGCCCTATGCATACTCCATTATCATTCCAAAAAATAGGAACTTCATTCTTTTTATTGATGATTACAGCCATATGACTTGGGTTTGTTTTCTGAGATAAAAATAGAGTTTTTAAAGTCTTTAGGAAATTTAAATGCCTTGTTGAAAAGCAAAGTGGCCGTTCAATTAAAATTTGATTCTATGAAGATGAAAGCGTGGAGAGACAGCTCATAGTTGGTGACACTCCACAGCAAAATGAAGTATCTAAAAAGAAAACTCAAACGGTCATGGAAATGGCAAAGTCATTGTTACATGATGGAGGACTACCAAAACATTTTTGCAAAAGTTGTATATACTGCAGTATATATTTGATCAACAGGTGTCCTGCTAAGGCTATGTGGAACCAAACACCTTTTAAAGCTTGGAGTGGGAGAAAGCTGTCAGTTAAACATCATAGGATCCGTTTGATTGCAAAAATGAAATTAAATTGCCTAGAAAACGAACTCCAAAGAATTATAAATTATTGTGTTTAACTGATATAATTTTTCACTTGGAAAATGTTGAAATAAAAGTGTTTTTGGTGTTCGTTTAATTTTATTTTACATGAAAATTGTTAATTAAAGGGATAAAGTTTACTGGTATTGGGGATGAAATTTGTTTCCATTGCAAAAGTTAAAATAAAAATAAAAATAAATTCAAGAATATCATCTATCTTTTGGTATTCATTTGGCTTTGTTTTATATGAAAATTATCAATTAAAGGGAAATATTTTTTTACAATAATTCATAGAATTTGTTTTCATTGCCAAAAAAAGAAAAATTAAAAAAATGCGACTATAGTAACCGAGAATTGTAATTCTCACCAACAATTCAAGGAAAATGAGGAAATTGGCTTATGTGGCAAGATAGTTGGAAAACCAATCCTAGGGAAAAAATGCTATCAAACAAGGTAAAATTGGAATATGGAATTCCAAGCCATATCAAACATACCCTTAGTATTTGGTTGTTTTTGCTATGCCCAAATAACAAAGGAGAAAAAATACAAGCTGGATGAGGCTACTGAATAGTGCAAATTTGTTGGCTATAGTACTATGTCAAAAGGTTATAGGCTGTACAGTTTGAAAATCCAACAAGATTATCGATAGCTGAAGATGTCATATTCAATGAAAATCCTAAATGAAATTGTGAGCAAGAAAAGAGAAAAAGCAATTTGTTTCGGTCACTATTTCACAGCAAAATGCAGTTCAAGAAAATTAACGTAATTTTGGAAACCCTTATCCATAAACACCATCATCTTCAAATTCAAGTTTAACATCATCATTTTCAAGTTCAAGCTCATGATCGCAAAGTTCAACTCTAGTAAGATCAAAAATCTTGAATAATATTTATGCAAGATGTAATTTTTGCATTGTGAAGCTAGAGAATTCTTATGAAGCAGTAAAGGAAGAGGCTTGGAAAAAGCTATTGAAGAAGAAATTGACATAATAGAGAAGAACAACACATGAGAACTTGTTGATGGGCCAGAAGACATGGAAGTAATTGGTGTAAAGTGAATATACAAGGTTAAATACAACTCAGATGGTTCTATGCAAAGAAAGAAAGCATGGTCAGTTGTAAATGGCTACCTGGTATTAACTAACAAGAAACATTTCCTCCTTTAGCTCGTCTTGATACCATGAGAGCTCTTACTTCTTTGGTTGCTCAGATAGGTTGATTGTTTTATCAATTTAATGTAATATCAGCTTTTCTAAATGTAGAATTGAAAGAATAGATTTATGTTCAGCAAATACGATGGTTTCTCATCCAAGACCACGAAGAAAATGTGTACAAGCTTAAAAAAGAAAAAAAAATGAAGCTCTCTATGGGTTGAAACAACCACCTAGAGCATGTTACAGTGAGATTGATAGCTATTTTGAAGAAAAAATGATTTCATAGAGTAAGAATGGGCCTACATTGTATGTAAAATGACAAGGCACTAGTGATATTTTCATTGTGATACTTAATGTTGATGATTTGGTGATTGAAGCAATGCTATCATGATTGAGGGATGATGATGAAGTATGAAATGAATGACTTGGGAAGCTATGTCATTTTTTGTCAATTGAAGTTTATCAAGATGAAGAAGGGGTATTTACTTCAGAGAAGAGATATGTTGAGAAAATCTTGAAAAGTTCAAAATGTTTAGGTGTAAATCAATAGCTATTAAAGTCTTATCAGAAATTTGCTCTCACTGTTGTAAGCGCGCTTTCAAGATTTATGCACTCTTCAAGTGGCATTCACTTTTAGTAGCAAAAAGAGTTCTTAGATACATTCAAGATACCATGAGTTATGGGATTCAATATTTCAAAAGTTTTCCAAAAGAAGTATATTGGCTTTTTTAATAGCGATTGGGAAGGTTGTGTAGGTGATATGAAAAGAACCCTTGGTTATTCAATTTTTATTGGATTTGGTTTGTTTTCTTGGACATTAAAGAAGCAACAATCAGTTTTCTAATCGTCAGCAGAAGTCGAATATGTATCAAATGTACTTGCCACTTCTCAAACACTTTGGCTAAGAAGTATTTTTGAAGATGTTGGGAAAAACAGTTCCCAAGATTGCCCAAGAACAAATAAACTTGCAATGTGAAAATCCCAAACCACTTGAAGATGAAAAGAAAGATAAGAAAATTGGGAAAGAAATGATTTTCAATATATATGAGGAACAATGGATTGGATTACTTGAACAAGCCTCAAGTTAATCCCCCAGAAAGAAAAATAGCTTTGAATTTATACCCAAGAAGAACAACCTTTTTCTTGTTAAATTCTCTCCAAGCTTTCTTTCATTTTTCTCTCAAAAACTAGGTTTTATGAAGGAAAAAATCAGCTATATTTAAAGCTGAATCGGGCGCCTAGGCGCCAAGTTTCTGCACCAGTTGGGCGCCTAGAGTGGGCACCGCCCACTCTAGGCGCCTAGTTTCTGCTTCGGCAGAACCGGGGGGCGCCTAGGCGCCCACTCATGGCACCTAGGCATCCTCCCTGCTTCTCCCTTTCTCACAATTCTCCACCTCGTACATCATTTGATAGACCTCAATTTTTGGACGAACACAAGAAGAAGCAACAATCGCCAAACTCGGCTGCACCATTCAAACCATGGTTGCCTACGTACCCAAAACTCGGGATCAAGCCTTTGTAGTTCACCTCCACCTTCATATACTCTTAACCTCATTTCAACCCCGCCCTGAAGGGCCATGTCCACTCGGGCATATCAGCACGGACTAATGTGAAGCAAGTCCAAGCAATGCTGAAACTCGCTACCCGTTACCACTTTGGTTAACATGTCTGCTGGGTTCTCATTTGTGTGTACCTTCGAGAGAGAAATATCACCTTCCTCTATGACATGACGAACAAAATGATACCTGACATCGATATGCTTGGTTCGAGCATGATGAACCTGATTCTTAGCGAAGTGAATCGCACTCTGGCTATCACACCACAAGTCCACACAATCCTGCTTAATCCCCAAATCATCTAGAAGACCCCACAACCACAATGCTTCCTTTACTCCCTCTTCCATGGCCATATACTCGGCCTCTATAGTAGAAAGAGACACTGTAGCTTAACATCGATCACCAACTAACTGGGGTGCCATGTATGCAAAACATATATCTAGTAGTAGATCGTCGTCTATCTAGATCACCTGCATAATTAGAGTCCACAAACCCACTTATATGACATGCATCTCCACCAAAACATAAACCCGTATCCGCGGTACCTTTTAAGTACCTTAAGATCCACTTCACAGCTTCCTAGTGTGCCTTCCCCGAATTCGCCATGAATCTACTGACCATACTAACCGCCTGTGAAATATCTAGGCGTGTACACACCATGGCATACATCAAACTGCCAACTGCACTAGCATAAGGTACACGATCCATGCGTACCTTTTCTTCCGCTGTAGCAGGAGATTGTTTACCAGAGAGCCTGAAATGTAGAGCCAATGGAGTCACCACCGACTCTGCACCTTGCAACCCGAACCTAGCAATAACTCGTTCAATGTAGTCTTTCTAACTCAAGAACATTCGTCGGTTCGTCCTCTCTCTTCTAACCTCCATACCCAGTATTTTCCTAGCAGCCCCCATATCCTTCATCTCAAACTCTTTACCAAGTTGAGATTTCAACCTATCTATCTCCACCTTGCTTTTCGAAGCGATAAGCATGTCATCCACATACAAAAGAAGATAGATATAGTTACCTCCCCGAAGTTTTCGAATATAAACACAACGGTCATACTCACTTCTGGAGAAACCATGCTTTAGCATGAAGGAGTCAAATCGCTTGTACCACTGCCGAGGAAATTGTTCCAATCCATATAGTGATTTTCTCAAGCGACATACCTGACGTTCCTTATCCTCAACCTTGTAGCCCTCAAGTTGATGCATATAGATTTCCTCATCCAAGTCCCCGTGCAAGAAGGTGGTTTTAACATCGAGTTGTTCCAACTCAAGATCATGATGAGCAACAATACTCAATAATACCCGAATGGAAGTATGCTTAACCACTGGAGAAAAGATCTCATTGTAGTCAACTCTCTCTCTTTGTGCAAACACCTTAGCCACTAACCTTGCTTTGAATCTTTTACCACCGAGTTTGGTAGGATCCTCTTTCTTTTTGTACAACAACTTGCAACCAATAGCTTTCTTACCTATGGGCAATGGGACAACCTCCCATGTTTGGTTCTTGTGAAGTGATTCCATCTCTTCTTCCATCACTGCCAACCAACTCTCACTATTATTGTTTAAAATAGCTTCCTTGAAAGTGGCAGGCTTATTATCCTCCACCGAGAGTGCATACTCAACCAAATTTGTCTGCCCATAGTGCCTCAAAGGCTCGTCTAACCCCAACTTTAGAACTTGCTTGTAAGTACGCCGTGGCCTAGAGGAAGCTAAGTTATCTGCAAGCTGTTGTTGTTGATGTGCCTGTACATTCTCTTGCTGAACCGCCTCTTGTTCAAGCTCATCATTACTCTCATCTTGAGTGTCTGCATGATGCTCCTCTTGAACATGATTAGAACCAGGTTGATCTCTAGGTTCTATGTCAACAACTTGAGACTTTGTAGTCTCAACATCATCACCACCGGGCACTGTAGCTTTCAACAAAGCTATCATGAAGTTCTCATCAAAAGTAACATCTCTGCTGATTATGAACTTAGAATCCTCTACACATCATAGGCGATAGCCTTTTACACCTGCCGCATACCCCAAAAATATAGCCTTCTTGGCCCTCGCATCAAGCTTTCCCTCATTGACATGATAGTAGGCGGTGCATTTGAATATTCTGAGTTTCTCATAATCTACATGTTCTCTTGTCAATACCCTGTAAGGTACATCTCCATCTAACTTTGAATGTGAAGATCGGTTCACTATGTAGCAAGCATTTGCAGCCGACTCTGCCCACCATTTTCTGCCCAAACCAGCATAGGATCGCATACACATCGATTTCTCTCGAAATGTGCGATTCAGTCTTTCTGCGACCCCATTCTATTGCGGTGTATTCCTAACTGTCCAGTGTCTCTCAATGCCTTCCTTACCACAAAACTCCTTGAAAGCACCATCTGTTTATTCAGTACCGTTATCAGATCGTAGTGTCTTCAATTCCTTTCCTATTCTATTTTCAACCATTTCTTTCCACTTCTTGAAAGTGTCAAATACCTCATTCTTATGCTTCAAAAAATAAATCCAAGCATATCTAGAATAATCATCAACAAATGTGACAAAATACCTGGAACCGCCTTTGGAAGTGACAGAAGCCGGACCCCATACATCCGTGTGCACATAGTCTAGAATACCTCTGCTTCTATGTTTACTTGGCTGAAACTGAACTCGGTGTGCTTTATCGTACACACAATGCTCGCAAAAATCCATGCAAGGCTTCTTCAAGTTCTTTAGCAAACTTTTCTTGACTAGCAGATCTAGCCCCTTTTCAGACATATGCCCCAGCCTCCTATGATATAGCTGAGTGCACTCACATGGGTGTCCACCACTTCCACTTGTTCCAACCGCTACATCTTCTGTAACTGTAGTACCCTGAAGAGCATAGAGATTGCCTTCACGAATACCCTTAATCACAATCAAAGAACCACGAACAACCTTCTTTACTCCATTCCATGTTACAATCTTGTAACCACCGGAGTCTAAAGTACCAACAGAGATAAGGTTCTTCCGCAAATCAGGAACATGTCTAACATCCATCAATGTTCTAACCACTCCATCATACATCTTGATTCTAATTGAACCGAGCCCCGCCGTTTTATATTACCCATCAACACGGTTCCACCATTAGTGCTTCTATAGGTAGTAAACCACTTCCTATTTGGACACATATGGTAAAAGCATCCAGAGTCAAGAATCCACTTACCGGAGATTTCTTCATCACAGCACTCATCGCTTTCCCCTCTTTCCAAGGCATAGCTAACCTCTTGCTTGACTTGCACCTTCCCATTGTTGTTGTTCTTATTATTCTTCTTCCAACCCCTTTTGTTAGTACAATTCACCTTGAAATGCCCAAGCTCGCCGCATTTGAAACAAGGTCTTTCCGCAAGAGGTCTAGAACTCGATCTAGATTTTTCTCCCTTGCCTTTTGGTCGCACATTGCTTCTATCTCTTACAAACAATCCTTGAGCTTGCTCTTTGTTACCAATGGTAGACATGCCACTAGTTGCAATCTTTCAAAGATCATCTGCTAGAAGTGACGTTCTAGTGTCCTCCATCACAAGTTTATCACCCACAAGCATCAATGTTTGTACTAGGTTCTCGTAAGACTTTGGCAATGAAAGAAGTAGTAGAAGTGCTTGATCCTCATCATCTACTTTCACATCAATGTCCTTCAAGTCCGATATGCACCTATCAAACTTGTTGACGTACTCCCGGATTGGTGTACCTTTATCCATCTTGCAAGTATACAATTTGGACTTCAAATAGATCCGATTTGTTAGAGTTTTCGTCATAAAGTTTGCCTCCAACTTTGTCCACACCTCCGCCGCTATTTCCTCACCATCAACCAAGAAAGCAACATCTCTTTCAAGGCATAGAATGATAGATGCTCGTGCCTCAAGATCTAGATCTTCCCAATCCTTGTCAGACATATCTATGTGCTTCTTCTCCTTTCCCGCTCATGCCTTGTGCAACTTTTGAGAAATTAACAAATTTCTCATTTGCATTCTCCAATATGAGAAGTCATTCTTCCCATTGAATTTCTCTATCTCATACTTCCCAATCTTCATCATTCCTCTAGTAGACATGATTTATCTACTTGTTTACCGAAAATAAAATAACAAAGTTCACTTGGGAATTTTCACTAACACCTTGTGTGCACAACAAAGTTCAAGCCACCCACCAAAAAATCAGAGCTTAACCACCCTAATTTAAGAAGAAGCTCTAATACCAAATTGTTGAGAAAAACAGTTCCCAAGATTGCCGAAGAACAAATAAACTTGCAATGTGAAAATCCTAAACCACTTGAAGATGAAAAGAAAGATAAGAAAATTTGGGAAGAAATGATTTTCAATATATATGAGGAACAATGGATTGGATTACTTGAACAAGCCTCAGTTAATCCCCAAGAAAGAAAAATAGCTTTGAATTTATACCCAAGAAGAACAACCACTTTCTTGTTAAATTCTCTCCAAGCTTTCTTTCCTTTTTCTCTCAAAAATCGGATTTTATGAAGGAAAAAATCAACTATATTTAAAGCTGAATCGGGCACCTAGGCGCCAAGTTTCTACACCGGTTGGGCGCCTAGGTGCCCAATTTCTACTTCAGCAGAACCGAGGGGCGCCTAGGTGCCCTCCCTGCTTCTCCCTTTCTCACAGAAGACATTGGTGAGAAGCAAAATGAAGTCACAGATGTACTTTGTGATAACAAATACAATGACAAAGAATCACATTTTTCATAATAGAACCAGACATATTGCAATCAAGCATCACATTCTTAGAAATGCAGTTGATGAAGAAGTGAAATTGGTGTTCTGCAGGCTTGAAGAGCAAGTATGTTGAAATATGCTATATTTACTGCAAAAAATCAGAATTTGAAGGTGTCAAATTAGTTGGAACTGCTAGAGATTTACAAAAATAATATATATTTGCCATATATTTGAATTTTTGTTGCATATTTTAAGAGATTTTCTGTTGAAGTTTATTACGATTTCCCGTATAAATACATTCATAAGTTAATAAAGGAATTATCAGCTTTCCAGCCTACTTTCTGTTTTTATTCATTTTCTATCAAATTAATTAATAAATTGGTATCAGAGCATAACTTCTTAAGGGACATGTGAGGAGTGAATCATATATGGTTGGAAACAATTACATGGCAACACCTCCGGTTTCCACACGAGAAAACTATAGCATTTGAACTATTAAAATGGAGGCATTTTTGCAAGTAAATAATCTTTTGGATTTGGTAGAGACAGAAGAACTACCGGCACCCGAGGATCCAACTGTTTCACAAATTAGAAACCAAAGAGATGAGAGAACAAAGGAGGTATAATGCCAAGATATGCATTCACTCAGCAGTGTCAGATTCAATTTTTACAAAGATTATTGCTTGTAAAATAGCCAAACAAGCATGGGATCTTCTTAGAGAAGAATATCAAGGAACACTAGAACAAAGAAAATGCAAACCCTAAATCTAAGGAGTTTGATATGCAAAGAATGAAAGAAACAAAAGGGATCAAGGACTACAATGACAGATTGATGGTAGCAGTCAGTAAAATCAGGTTACTACGGAAAGAGCTTTCTAATAGAAGAATTGTGCAAAAAATCTTGCTAACTGTTCTTGAACATTTTGAAGCCAAGATTTCATCACTTGAAGAGTCTAGGGATATGTCAACAATCACCTCAGAAGAATTGATTAATGCGATGCAAGCTCAGGAGCAAAGAAGAGCTTACAGATAGGAGGAGATATTAGAAGGAGCTTTTTCAAGTGAAAGAGACTGATTAGAAACAAGAAAAAAATAAGGGTAAAAGGCAATAGAATAGAAATCAAAAAAGAGAAGTTGGAAACAACAACAAAGGCAACAGAGGTAGATATCCACCATGTCCACACTGCAAAAAAACTTCACATCAATAAAAATATTGCTAGTTTAGATCAGACATCTAGTGCAGTTCATGCAAGAAAATGGGGCACATGGAAAAAGTCTGTAAAAATAAGCAAATGAATGGGCAACCAGCTCAGGGACAAATGATGAATCAACAACAGGAAGAGCAGCTATTTTGTGGCCACCTGTTTTACTGGAAGCAATACCAGTGATGCTTGGCTTATTGATAGTGGATGTACCACCACATGACAATTGATGCATCCTTCTTTCAAGAATTGCACAAGTCAATTGAAATAAAGGTTAGGATAGGCAATGTCCAGTTGATTGAGGTAAAAGGAAAGGACACTATTGATATAACAGGTTCTATAGGATGTACTTTTTGTACCAAAAATCGATGAAAACCTGCTTAGTGTTGGCCAGTTGCTTGAAAAGGGCTATTTAGTATTTTTTTTTAAAGATAAGACTTATGAAATTACTGACTCCAGTGGTGCATTTCTTATCTCTCAAGAGTTTCAGCTTGGATTTAAGGAAAAATGAATCTAGTGTACTTTCTTGCTCACAAACTGATATATCGCACAGAAAAATGGGACATTTTCATAATTCTGCATTGGAGTTCATGTAGAAAGAAGAATTGGTGAAGGGAATGACATTTACGAGAGAACAAGAAAAGGTTTGTAAAGCCTGACAGCTTGGAAAACAAGCCAGATTGCCATTACTAGTAAACAAAGCCTTGAGAGCAACAGAGTGGCTACAACTTATCCATGCTAATGTATGTAGACCAATTAGGATAGAGTCACTTAATGGAAATTGATATTTCATCTTATTCACTAATGACTTTAGTAGGATGTGTTGGGTGTATTTCTTGAAGCAGAAATCAAATTACAACAATTTTTTAGAAATTCAAAGTTTGGATTAAGAACCAAACTAACTATAAAATCAAGACAATAAGGTTTGAGAGTAGGACTGAGTATACAATAGAGATGTTTTGAATATTTTGTGAGGATATAGGGATTGAGCATCAATTTACTGCTAAATACACTCCTTAGCAGAATGATGTGAGTGAAAGGAAAACAAAACTATAATGGTGATGGCTAGATGTTTGTAATTTGAGAAACATGTGCCAAAGAAATTCTGGGCAAAAATAGTTAACACCGCTGCATTTTTGTTGAACAGAATTACAACAAGAGCCTTGAAGGGAAAAGAATCTTTTGAAGCATGGTATAACACTAGACCTTATGTGTTAAATTTAAAAAATTTTGCCTGTTTGTGCTTAACTCACATTCCAGATGAAAAGAAGAGAAAGTTGGATGAAAAGGCAGAATATGGAATTTTTGTAGGATACAGCACAAACACTAAAGGATATAGAATCTTCCACCCGCTGACTAGAAAATTCATTATTAGTAAAGATGGAACATTTGATGAAGGTGCGGAATGGAATTGGGAAAAAGCAGGACGAATGATAAGTGTATTTTATACAATTATTTAGGCTATTAAAATTGAGTATTTGTTAACAAATTGGATGAAATGTGGATTAATCCTATGTATATATTGTTTATAGGCAACAATCGATAAAAGATGTAGAAGTAAGGAGAATAAACAAGAAAAAGGGCTAATTTGCATCAAATACAAAGTTCGAGGACTAAAATACACAATTCAAATGTTGGGTACGAATGCAAAATGAAGATTCGAGGTGCAAGAACTCTATTAAAAAGAAGAATACTGAGCGGTACAAAAAAAAGAGTAAAAAAAGATGAAATGAAGACCTTGGAGGAAGTTCAGAACCAAGTTGCAAACTTGGCCCCAAGAAGCAACCAAGGAACGCACCCTTGCCTACAGGCGAGGCGCACGCCTCAAGGAGAAAATGGGGTACCTTGAAAAGGGAAAAATTTAGGTTTCCTTATTTTATTTTGATAAGGACTCTCCTTGGTACCGTATAAATAGGAGAACACGTCTGGATCTAGTTTTTATCAAATTGGAAGTCGACTTTGGGAGAAATAGAGAGAATATACATTGAAGAACGAAGAATTCATCACTTGGATCAGGAATTGAAGGTATTAATTGAAGACTTTCATATTTTCTCATAGTTTAATGATTCAGGCGATGGCTTTCTTTTATTTTCTTGTATTTCTTACATTAACATGCTAAGCTAAAATCCCTCGTATTAGATGGATGACAAAACCTTTTAATTCTTAGTTTTCATATGAATTCAAACCTTTTAATTCTTAGTTTTCATATGAATTCAAACTAGAAATAAGATCGTCTCGTGGTAACCATAAGTTTATTATATCTTGGAAAAGAACAATAAATAAAAATAGAATTATTGATTGTCGCAATTGCATTAATTGGGATAATTATCACTGGTTGAGAATTAGAATTAAGAATTGATCAATGGAGTCGAAAACCCAATATGTTCCCTCATTTGATTTTTAAACAAAACCTTTATTGACTTTGCAAGTTTTCGTTACAAAACCTAATTAGATATTCATCGATCATCTTTTGATTACAAGCACAAATTTAAATATATCAAATATACTAGAATTTAGCCTTATTCTGTGTGGGGCAATAATTCTCTCATCAAGATTATTACTTGTACAATGAACCTATACGCTTGTGAGATTTTGACTAATAACCAATGAGATAGACAACAAAAAAAGAAACCAATCGAACTTAATGAAGACAACTATGATGAGCTACTAGTGAGAAGGACAAGGTCTCTTGCTGAAATTTACCAAAAATGTAATGTAGCAGTTTTGGAAGTTGCTGGATATGAAGAAGCAGCAAATGATCACAAATGGGTCATTCCAATGTAGGAGGAGATGAAGTTGATTGATACAGACCTGGGAGCTTGTGGATAGGCCTTTACATGAAAAAATTGGAGTCAAATAGGTTTATTGGACAAAATTGAATGTAGATGGGACTGTGAACAATCACGAAGCTAGACAGGTGGTGAAGGGATATGCTCAGTAGTTTGGAGTGGATTTTTCAGAAACCTTTGCACCAATGGTAAGGTTGGACACAATAAGGCTACTTCTTGAAATTGCAGCACAACAACAATGGAAAATTTATCATCTGAATGTCAAATCTGCATTCCTAAATTGTTATTTGCATGACGAAATTGTTGTTGAACAACCTGAGGGATTTACAGATGATTCTAGAAAGGTTTATTTGCTTAAAAAAGCTCTATATGGGCTAAAACCCGCCCCAAAAGCCTAGTATGGAATAATAGATAAGCACTTGATGAGCATTGGTTTTAATAAAAGCCTAAGTGAGAATACTTTATATGTTAGAGCAAAAAAAACATGAAATAATTATTATCTTACTATATGTGGATGATTTTCTACTGACAGAAAGCAATGTAAAGCTTGTCAAGATGTTTAAAGAGCAAATAATGGCTATATTTAAGATGATAGACCTTGGTGAGATGGCTATTTCTTGGAATGCAAATCCAACAAACAAAAAATGGGATTTTTATTAGTCAGGAGAAGTATGCTAAGGAAGTATTAAGAATGTTCAAAATGGAGGAATGCAAGCCCATAGATACTTTATTAGCTCAAAATGAGAAGTTCTGTCCAGAAAAAAGGGGCTGAAGTAGTTGATAAAGTCTTCTATCGAAGTTTGATTGGTTTTTTGATGTATGTGATAGTATCAAGGCCAGATATAATGTACTTTGTCAGCTTATTTTCAAGGTTTATGAACTGTGCTAAGCAAGTACACTTTAAAGCTGCTATTAAGACACATAAAAGGGACACTGGACTTTGGAGTCAAATTTAAAAAGAAAAATGAGTTAGTTTTGTATGGATATACAGATATTGACTGGGCTGGAGCTTGTGAAAACATGAAGAGGACCTCAAATTACTTATTCAGCCTTGGTTCAGGGTATTTCTGTTGGAGTTCAAGGAAGCAGCCACAGGAGGTTGTTGCTCACTCAATTGTAGAAGCTGTGTGTATGGCAGCAGCTGCTGCAGTTAATCAAGCTTTATGGTTAAGGAAGATCTTGACAGATCTTGTAACCACTCGGGTTTCTGTACCAAAGCCGTTAGTTTACGTACTGTCCGCTTTGGGTGGGCCTTGCGTCCACTTACCCCTCATGGCTTTCCGTCGCATCCCCAGGATTCGAACTCATAACCTTCCCTTAAGGAAGACTTAAGTTGAATTCTAGTACCAATTAAGCTGATGTACTGCAACACAAGTATTCAACTTCCTAACATTATAACAAACGATTTGTTAAAAGCATGGTTTTAATTTTTTGGAGAAAAAATTGGAGTTTGCAGCAAAAATAGCAAGGAGGGGTGTCGAAACATGCTATATTTATAGCAAAAAGTCAGAATTTGAAGGTGCCAATTTAGTTGGAACAGTTGGAGATTTATCGAGAATAACAAAAATTAAATAAATTTGCTATATATTTGAATTTTGTTGTATCTTTTAAGAGATTTTCTATTGAAATTTGTTACCATTTCCTGTATAAATACATTCATAAGTTAATAAAGGAATTATTAGTTTTCCCTCCTACTTCCTTTTTTATTCATTTTCTATCAAATTAATCAACAAAGTAGCCGATGTGTTCGCCAAAACATTGCCAAGAGAAAATTTTCAGCAGCTGAGAGAAGCACTAGAAGCTGGGGAAAAAAAAAACAAATATAATGTAGTGTTCATTGATCATCTTCGAAGTAAATTTGGCTTTACCTTCTTAAAAGTATATTTGAATTACGCTTCACTCCAATATTCAGGAGAAGTATCTCAAACACAAGCTCAAAAACCTCGCCCCCATCCGTGTATTCATTGTCTACTCATTTAAATTGAAGTTCTTAACAAAACTTACGTTTCTAGGCATGTCAAATTCATGGAGTTTGTATTTCCATTGGAAACTAATTCGCTCGTTCTTCCACAATTGCATCACCTAATATTCGCGTATTCCATTCTTCTCGTCAGCAGCATATCTCAGACCACTCCTTTTGAATTAACATGTTGGTTCCAGCAGTAGCGTTATGCTATCATCGGCTAGTCTATCCCATTTTCAAGCAATAAACTCTAGCTTCTACTTATCTACTGCCCCATTTTCGAATGCACAACAGTCCATCGGCTCCCTGCTTCTTGCTAGCTCTCAGCCATTTGATGTTTCACTTAGTGGCATTTAGTCTTTACCTGTAATACTCCGAATTTTGTGCTCATTTAATTTTTAGGATAGCAATTTAACTTTTCAAAATTTATTATGGCCAAAATTATTTATGGTAGCCAAATTTTGCATTGGTTGATTTATTAAAAGGTTTTCCAAATAATTTGTTAATTAGGGGTTTGGGATAAATGTCCATTTTACACCTAATTACCAAGGTAAACATTTTTTTTCTCCTCTTGGCCGTGAGTGGGGTGGCTAAGGCAATGCATGAATTGTTTAAATTTAAGCATGAAGTGGCTAAGGCATGCATGAGGTGTTTTAACTTAAGCATGTGGTGGCTAAAGGCATGCATAGGTGTTTAATTGAAGTTAAGATTTTCTTTCATACTGCCCACGTGTAGAATTGGTTGAAGAATCACCTTAATTAATCATTTTTTTCTTACCTATAAATAGTAATGTTGCTGCCATTTATTTCCTTTGCAATAAAAATCAGAATATCACTTGTTTTAAAGGGCAGTTGACGTGAGAAAGAAAGGATAAAGTCTAGCATTCTCAATTCATCTTTCAACCAAGATTTCTTCAAGTTTTATTGTAAGATATTTTCTATGCTTAAGTGGTAGGATTTCGTGGTAATATTTATGCTTAAGTTATGCACGAAAACCATAATATGAAAGACGTGGACAAGTCCACAAAGTTAGATATCTATGCCTTAGGACGAGTCCGAAGGGCACCGGCAAGCCGGAATATGCAAGTATGTGTTTGAATGCTTTCTTTTGTGTAGTATTAACATGTTAAATCAAAGCATGGTATCTTGCTGAGTATTCTATATACTCATAGTATTCCATGTTAAATATCAGATTCATAATTGTGAAGTTGGTGGAAGTCAGTCGGCAAAATCGATGATGGGTCAAGGACAAAATTATTTTACATCGAAATTTCTGTTTTGTATGTTTTGTTTGACTGCTTTCCATATGTTTTGCTTTTGTTATTATATAAAAACATGTATAAGACATGATGTAATATGGTACTGGAAGTAAAAATTTTTTTTTTTTTTTTTTTTTTTTTTTTTTTTTTTTTTTTTTTTTTTTTTTTTTTTTTTTTTTTTTTTTTTTTTTTTTTTTTTTTTTTTTTTTTTTTTTTTTTTTTTTACTTTCCCTTGCAAGTGATAAAAAGGCAGAAACGGGACAGTTTTTGGGTCAACTTCAAAATGTTATTTCTGACTCCATAAACGTCCATTTGAGACTTTGAAAATATTGTTGTGTTCCTCATTGAGTTGTCTTAATATGGGCATTAGAATCCCTCAATTTGGATATCTATAGCCTGAGATATGAATTTTCAAACGTTGAAGGGTCAATCTGAAATTTCTGTGCAATACCTCACTGTTTTCAGTAAAATGCCCATATCATATGATCTTGGAAATTTTTCATATTTTAACCTAGAAAACTATTTGAAAATATCTTTCTAATGTCATAAATTTCATAGAAAATGGAGTTGGGATGAAGTTTATAAAAATAGTCGAACTTGCTGCCCCAACTAACCGTGACAGTGCCGAGTCTGTATATGTAAAGTATAATTTCATGTCGACATGCACTTCTACCGCCCTTTATATTTTATGAGAGATATTTTACCAAATTGAAAATAAGTTTCTAACATGTAACACTTCTATTTAACAGTATTTACATGTACCAAAGGCAGAAGCTATTATGTTTAGTATGTGAGCAGTTATGCTTTTCTGTAGACTATATTTAAAAAAAAAATTTAATGTCCTTCATCATCGAGCAAGCTAGCAACTGACTTTCAACCGACGATCAAGGTAAAAACTTTTTTTTTTAAAGTTTATGAGTTTTCTTATACAATGAACTGCTATATCTATGGCTGGATATAGAAATAATTTGAATCAAGTCATGGTTGAGATTATGAAGTCATAACCACTTATATCTAAATATATATTAGAGTCTTGTAGAGTAACATAATCAATTTTTGTCCTAGTTATGGCATGAACGGTAAGAACTCCCACAAGGACAGAAGCTTGTGGTTTTGCGAAGAAGCGGGACATATTATTGGCATTTTACTATAATTATTGTATGCATCCGCTCCATAGCCTCGAACAGCATTTTGATCTGCTAGAATGTATTATTGAGATGTTATGGGAGATACACCATAGCTTAAGTGATAAGGTGAAGATACAGAGGTTATATAAAACTGTTCCAGAACCTTGGGCCTCAGTCATAAATGAGATCGTACTATGGTCTGACGATGACCTTTCATATGAGGACCTTACATATTTAATTCGAGAAAGTTATGAAACTAGCCGCGATTTACAGCGAAACTTTAAGAAGACTATAACCTTATCCATGAATGCTAGCTTACGAGCTACCAATTCTAGGCTAGATAAGGGACCGTTGGCTAAGTGCTTTTCGAGAGTTATAGATGAAAGTTTTCCTGTACCATTACCAGATAGTTCGGAGCAAAGCATGTTAGAGGAAGACCCAGATGAAAATACGATGAGGATCCAGAAGAAATAGAAGATTAGACACCATCTTATCTAGCTATCTTTGTTTTTGGAATCTAGCTATCTTTGTTTTTGGAATAGAATACGATGTAATACGTACATCTACTTTTGAATGTATGTACCGTACCTCAATATAACTTTTGCTTGTGAAATAATAATGTATATATATGAAGGAAAGTTGCCTTGGCCTTGGATTTTTTTTTCTAAAGTTAGTATTAAGTTTTGAAATACTTCTAATTGGAGGAATATCTTTCATTCAAAGGAAATGCCTCCAAAGCGCAACCACGGTAGTGCACCGAAGTCCAATATGAACTTTGGCGGCGGCAATACTAATGTCAGTTCTAGTGGTGGCGAAATTAATGTAGCAAACTTTGCACGAGAACTGTTGGCCGTAATACGGGAATTGGGACAACAACAACAGACACCACCTTTGACTGGATAACGAACACTAGATCAACAAGTACCAATTGATCATCAGGAGCCCAACCAACCAGCTATTCAACCTCAAATAGTGCCTAACCCGAGGGATCGAACTGCAATGATAGAGCAGTTTCGTAAAATAAACCCTCCATCATTCGAGGAGAGTATAGATCCCTTGGCAGTTGAAGACTGGTTATGAGAACTAGAACGTATCTTTAAATTTATAAGATGCGAAGATGCTGAAAAGGTAACATTTTCAGTATTTATGTTAAAGAATGGAACTAGCCATTGGTGGGACATGACTACTAGGTCATTAACACCTGCTGAAGAACAGGCTATAACTTGTGAGAGATTTAAGAAAATCGTAGAAGAAAAATTTTTCCCGGTAGCTATAAAAGATCAAAAAGAGATGGAGTTCCTCAGACTCCAATAGGGAACCATGACCCTCGTGGAATATGAACGCAAATTTGAGGAATTATCAAGGTTTGCTCCACATCTAGTGAATACGGAGGAAAAGCGGGCTAGAAGGTTCGAGCGTGGGCTTCAACCTTATATTCGTGATATAGTGTCAGTTCTCGAGCTAAACACTTATCAAGAAGTCCTGAAGCGAGCGCAGACTATTTCTTATCAAAGAACTCAAAACGTTGGAAATTCTTACCAAGTTCAAAATTTCTCAGGTAAGAGGAAGTGGAACTTTGATAGATAAAATAACGGTAAAGGAAAAGGGAATAATGCACCAAAGAAACGAAAGACGGAGATAGTAGGAGTTGGTGGTGATAAGCGTTGTCCTAAGTGCGATAAACCTCACAAAGGAGAATGTCTATTGGGAAAAAAAATTTGTTTCAAGTGTGGAAAATCAGGACATTTAGCTAAAGAATGTCCCCAGAATCAGACACAGAAGGCTGGAGGTGACAAGAAAGGAAAAGCAAGAGTTTTCTCCTTATCCAAGCAAGAAGCAGAACGAGACCCTAATGTCCTCACAGGTATCATCTCTGTTTCCAATAGGCCTGCATTTGTACTTATAGATTCTAGAGCTACACATTCGTTCATTTCTTCTTCGTTTGTTGCAAAGTATAAAGTGGAATGTGAATTCCTTCCGTATACCTTACAAATATCTCTTCCATCTGGAAAGATACTTGTCGCTAAGCAAATAGCTAGAGATCTTAGGATGGAAATTGATGGAAGAGATATAGCGGTAGATCTAATTCCTTTAACGATAAAAGACTTTGATGTTATCCTTAGTATGGACTGGTTGTCTAAAAACTATGCAACTATTCATTGTACCGAGAGAATGGTGGTTTTTCGAAGACCGGGCGAGGAAGAGTTTCGTTTTGTGGGAACTGAGACAAATACCTCGTCTCATATAGTGTCAACAACTCAAGTTGAAAGGACGCCGAGAAAGGAATTAGGTCAAAGATTTCTAGTATCGATGACCAATATTAAACAAGATAAGTTGTCAGTTGAGGATGTTCAAATAGTTCGGCACTATAAAGATGTTTTTCCAGAAGACCTTCTAGGTATACCACCAGACAAGCAAGTAGAGTTTACCATCGATTTAGTACCAGGAGCAACACCTATTTCAAAGGCTCCATATCGTATGGCACCGTTGGAACTGCAAGAGTTGAAGGTACAGTTGATGGAGCTTCTTGATAAGGGTTTCATTAGACCAAGTGTATCACCTTGGGGTGCACCTGTGTTATTTGTAAAAAAGAAGGATGGAACAATAAGGCTGTACATTGACTATCGAGAATTGAATCGCCTCACTATCAAAAACAAATATCCACTTCCAAGAATAGAAGATTTGTTTGACCAGCTTAGGGGGCTACAGTATTTTCAAAGATCAATCTAAGATCAGGATATCACCAATTGAAAATTAAGTGAGATGATATCCCTAAGACGGCTTTTAGGATACGTTATGGTCATTATGAATTTTTGGTGATGCCTTTTGGGTTAACTAATGCCCCGGCAGTATTTATGGATCTAATGAACAAAGTATTCCATGAATACTTAGATCAATTTGTTATAGTTTTCATTGATGACATCTTAATCTATTCGAAGAGTAATGAGGAACACGAGAAACATCTCACGATTGTCTTGGAAACTCTAAGAAAAGAGAAGCTTTATGCCAAATTCAAGAAATGTGAATTTTGGTTGGATAAAATAAGTTTTCTAGGGCACGTAATCACAGCACAAGGAATTGAAGTAGACCCAACCAAAGTGGAAGCAGTAAATAATTGGGTAAGACCAACCAATGTTAAAGAGATACGCAGCTTCTTAGGATTGGCTGGTTACTATAGAAGATTTATCGAGCGATTTTCTAAAATAGCAGGACCATTGACCCAGTTGACTCGAAAAGGGATAAAATTTCAATGGACAAAGAAATGTGAACAGAGCTTCCAAGAACTGAAACGAAGATTAGTCACAGCTCCAGTGTTAACAATACCTGACGGACCAGAAGGATTCATTATATACAGTGATGCTTCAAAACAGGGCATAGGATGCATTCTGATGCAGAAAGGAAAGGTGATAGCCTACGCTTCCAGACAATTGAAACAATATGAACAAAACTACCCAACCCATGATCTAGAATTGGCTGCGGTTGTTCATGCCCTCAAGATATGGCGTCATTACTTATATGGAAATAAATGTGACATTTATACTGATCATAAGAGTTTGAAGTACTTTTTCACCCAAAAGGAATTAAATATGAGGCAGAGGAGATGGCTAGAGCTAGTAAAGAATTATGATTGCACTATCCTTTACCATCCTAGTAAAGCTAATGTAATAGCAGATGCTCTTAGCAAAAAGACGGTTGGACAAGTAGCAGTACTAATCACTATGCAGGACCAGTTGTTAAAGGATTTCGAAAACTTACATCTAGAAGTAATTGTTCCACCAACCCAAACTATCACCAGGATAGTGGCTCTAGCGATTCGACCAACGCTTAGAGATCGAATAAGAGTAGCACATGATGGTGACTCTTTCATGCAAAAGATCAAATCCGAAGTTGGTACTAGCAAGCGAAAGGATTTTGAATTAGGCAGTGAAAAGCCTTACTCTTTAAGGGAAGGTTGTGTGTGCCGAAAGATGAGGGATTGAGGAAAGAAATTCTTGAAGAAGCACACTTAACTCCATATACTGCCGATCCAGGAGGTACAAAAATGTATCGTGATCTAAGGAGTATGTTTTGGTAGAGAAATATGAAACGATGCATAGGTCTTTTTGTCAGGAGGTGCATGACTTGTCAACAAGTGAAAGCTGAACATCAAAGGCCATCTGGATTGTTGGAACCATTAACAATTCCACAATGGAAATGGGAGCATATAACTATGGATTTTGTTATGGGTTTTCCAAAATTAGCTAAGGGAAATGATGCTATATGGGTTATAGTGGATCGGTTAAGAAAGTCAGCTCATTTCCTACCGGTAAGAATGAATTTTAGTATGGATCAATATGCATGATTATACATCAAAGAGGTCATCCGTTTGCATGGAATCCCAGCCTCAATTGTATCGGATAGAGATCCAAAATTTACCTCAAAATTTTGGAAAAGTTTGCAAGGAGCCATGAGAACCAAGTTAAACTTCAGCACAACTTTTCATCCTCAAACCGATGGACAATCGGAGAGACTATACAGACTCTGGAGGATATGCTGCGTGCCTGCATCCTTGATTTAGGAGGCAGTTAGGAAAGTTATGTACCATTGGTAGAGTTTGCCTATAATAATAGTTATCAAGCTACAATAAAGATGGCACCTTACGAAGCTCTCTATGGCAGGAGATGTAGAGCTCCTCTTTATTGGGATGAAGTAGGTGAACAAAGAGTTTTAGGACCCGAAATAATTGAGGAAACTAGTCGAGCAGTTGATAAAATAAGAGCTAGAATCAAGGCAGCCCAGGACCGACAAAAAAGTTATGCTGATAAAAGGAAAAAAGATTTGGCATTTAATGTGGGTGATAGGGTTTTCTTAAAAGTGGCACCAATGAAGGGAGTTCTTCGCTTTGGAAAGAAGGGAAAACTTCAACCAAGATTTGTAGGTTCTTTTGAAATTTTGCAGAAAGTTGGAAATGCAGCCTATCGATTTGCTCTACCACCAAATTTGTCAGCAATTCATGATGTGTTCCACGTGTCAATGCTTCGACAATATGTGCCGATCAAAGTCATATAGTTAATTATCAACCATTGGATATCAAACAAAACATGACTTATGAGGAAAAATCAGTAGCAATATTGGATCGCAGAATCCAACAACTGAGGACAAAGGAAATTCCGTTAGTGAGAGTTCAATGGAGAAATCATAATGTCAAAGAGTCAACTTGGGAAAGAGAAGAGGAAATCAAGATCAAGTATCCAGAACTTTTCAACTAAGTTCAAGGTAATTTCGAGGACGAAATTTTTTAAGGGATGAAGGATGTAATATTCCGAATTTTGTGCTCATTTAATTTTTAGGATAGCAATTTAACTTTTCAAAATTTATTATGGCCAAAATTATTTATGGTTGCCAAATTTTGCATTGGTTGATTTATTAAAAAGTTTTCCAAATAATTTGTTAATTAGGGGTTTGGGATAAATGTCCATTTTACACCTAATTACCAAGGTAAACATTTTTTTTCTCCTCTTGGCCGTGAGTGGGGTGGCTAAGGCAATAAATGAATTGTTTAAATTTAAGCATGAAGTGGCTAAGGCATGCATGAGGTGTTTTAAGGTTGAACCCCAACCTTGAGGGTCCCCCACCGCCCCTGCCCTGGAGCATCGTGAGGGAGGTAAATCGCAGGTTATGCCTCCAAGGATACAGGGTGGAAGGCTGCTTGTACACTTTCACTTACACAAGAGCCAAATCCATATTTCAGGATTCGAACCCTTGACACGGCAGCCTCAAGCAAAGTTGGATTTCTCCACCCTCCCCTTTTACCACTTGGAGATGTGCCCTGGGGGCAATGCATGAGGTGTTTTAACTTAAGCATGTGGTGGCTAAAGGCATGCATAGGTGTTTAATTGAAGTTAAGATTTTCTTTCATTCTGCCCACGTGTAGAATTGGTTGAAGAATCACCTTAATTAATCATTTTTTTCTTACCTATAAATAGTAATGTTGCTGCCATTTATTTCCTTCGCAATAAAAATCAGAATATCACTTGTTTTAAAGGGCAGTTGACGTGAGAAAGAAAGGATAAAGTCTAGCATTCTCAATTCATCTTTCAACCAAGATTTCTTCAAGTTTTATTGTAAGATATTTTCTATGCTTAAATGGTAGGATTTCGTGGTAATATTTATGCTTAAGTTATGCACGAAAATCATAATATGAAAGACGTGGACAAGTCCACAAAGTTAGATATCTATGCCTTAGGACGAGTATGAAGGGCACCGGCAAGCCGGAATATGCAAGTATGTGTTTGAATGCTTTCTTTTGTGTAGTATTAACATGTTAAATCAAAGCATGGTATCTTGCTGAGTATTCTATGTACTCATAGTATTCCATGTTAAATATCAGATTCATAATTGTGAAGTTGGTGGAAGTCAGTCGGCAAAATCGATTATGGGTCAAGGACAATTATTTTTACATCGAAGTTTCTGCTTTGTATGTTTTGTTTGACTGCTTTCCATATGTTTTGCTTTTGTTATTATATAAAAACAAATATAAGACATGATGTAATATGGTACAGGAAGTAAATTATGTAATTATATCTATCAGGTTATGTTAAGAGACGTTTTTTTTTTTTTTCTTTTTTTTTTTACTTTCCCTTGCAAGTGATAAAAAGGCAGAAATGGAACAGTTTTTGGGTCAACTTCAAAACATTATTTCTGACTCCATAAACGTCCATTTGAGATTCTGAAAATATTTCTGCGTTCCTCATTGAGTTGTCTTAATATGGGCACTAGAATCACTCAATTTAGATATCTATAGCCTGAGATATGAATTTTCAAACGTTAAAGGGTCAATCTGAAATTTCTGTGCAATACCTCACTGTTTTCAGTAAAATGCCCATATCATATGATCTTGGAAATTTTTCATATTTTAACCTAGAAAACTATTTGAAAATATCTTTCTAATGTCATAAATTTCATAGAAAACGGAGTTAGGATGAATTTTATAAAAATAGTCGAACTTGCTGCCCCAACTAACCGTGACAGTGCCAAGTCCGTATATGTAAAGTATAATTTCATGTCGACATGCACTTCTACCGGCCTTTAAATTTTATGAGAGATATTTTACCAAATTGAAAATAAGTTTCTAACATGTAATACATCTATATAAGAGTATTTACATGTACCAAAGGCAGAAGCTATTATGTTTAGTATGTGACCCTCGAAACTTAAGTTCGGGGTGTCACATTACCTCTACCCACTCTGCAACACTCATTTCTTGATTGTGAAAACAAAGTCTAATCTTCGCAAACCTACTCGATAGCTCAATCTGGCCACCGTCATTCATCATTGATGTTGAGCCTATTAGTTCGAGACTTGCTCTTAAAATTCCTCATCCATGCGCCACCGTGTCTAATGAATTTAATACAGAGAATTCCTCTTTTGTGATCGTCCAAAACTCTTATGCTCGGACTCTTCGAAATAGTAGGAGTACCCGTATCGAGCACAACATGACATGGGTATGAGTATGAGATATGTATCGGATCCTCAAAGTTTCAACCGGAAACTTCGCCCTTTTTTTGCTTCTTCTTTCTTTTTTTTTCCTTTTCCCTTTTTGCTCTCTATAAACCTAGTGCCACCTCCAAGAGGGTCAAGAAGGGCAACAACACTTGGTTTTCCCTTCTTTTTCTTCTTTCTTTCCCCTTTCTTCTTTTTTTTTTTCCTTCTTTCCTTCAATGTATCGGTGGTTTAGGATTTTGTTTGTATAAATGAAAATAGCTCCATATAGTGCTATCTAGTGCTCCACTAAGTCTAAATTGCAATCAAGTCCCTCATTTTCTATTTTATATAACATTTAGCAATTAACTTTCTTTAATTGAGAATTAAATTCCAAAATTCAATTTTATTCGTCTTAACTAATTATTCAATACTCATTTCCTTTTTTGTGAAAAATTAATTTTGGTTTATTCAAAATCATATTTTGGGTTAGTAAAAAAATCGAAGCTTGAAAGGCGTACCCAAGTACCTGTGTCCGAAATTTGGACTATTTTTAGTCATATCCTCGTATTCTACATTTTAAAAAATAAAAGATTCGACAATTAGATATGTACCCGTATCTGAGTTCGAGCATAATAGGTCCAAAATAAGTCCAACTCTATGATTTCAATTTGGCTTTTCTTGGTGCCCACTCAACCTTGCAGTTAGTACTTGAAGGAGTACCAAATAAGGCTTGGAGGTCAAAAGCTTGGAGATCAAGAAGGACTCTACCTTGTAGTTGTTAAGTCCATACTTTAGGATTAGAATAAAAAGGTGTTGAGGCTAATTTCCATTATCCTTTGTTAAATTAATTCAGTTTGATTGACAAGCGAAAATAATTATTTTAAAGAGACCTTCGAACCAAGTTTTAAAGGAAAAAACCTTTTTAATCAACGTTAGAAAGATTGGCATCAGAGCGAGGTACAAATAATGTTTTTGGGGTTGTAGAAGACTGGGTTCAGTGACCATTCGGTGGTTGCTGGAGTGGTGGGGTATTCAACATCCATCACTACTGGTGGCTAAAAAATTCCAAAACAAATTGAAAAAAAGCAGGATTTTATTGCACCAAATATTTTAACAGCCAAGGCATGAGTGGTTGCAGAAGACTAGATTCAGTGATCATTCAATAGTCGTGGGGTGGTTTTCATATGCGGGAAAATTTTTGCTCTTCTTTCCAAACGACCTTTTCCAACCAATCCAATGTATAGCCCCTGATTGTTTGAATCGGCGACCAAGTATTGATCGCAATAAAGCATAACAAAATTAGTCCAATTTTACCATACCAAAACCTCAACCAACCATTAGTTGGTAGTTGATCGTGTCTTATAGCAACCATATCTTACTGGTCACTAAACCTTGGGGTATAGAAAGATGTAATTTTTTATTTTTATTTTTTTCAATGTGATTATTAAAAACCATAAAAAGGTAATTATTTGTTTAAAATTTTATTGCAATTAATTTGGAACCAACGAAGATTGAAGAATTTAAGGCAATATTTGAAGGCATCGGAAATCGATCAGGTTGAACAGTGGTGGGAGGTCACGACCGGTGGTCGACAGTGCCTAAGTGGAATGTCAGTGCACAGATAGCGTAGCAGCAGCGATTTCTGTACATGGCATTGGCGCCTCACGAAGGCAGTGACTTTGCTGACAGTTGTGCACCGTCCTGGTGCTGCATCACACAAAAATGACATAGCGGCACGAAGAATAATACCTGCAGCAATGAAAATAACACAATCAATAGTAGGGAGAGTACAAGTAATGAGATTGGAGATTCATTAAAGAGGAAATTAGGGGCTTTGGTAGAGATGTCGAACAAAAAACAAAGATCGAAAATTCCTCGGAGGAGAAAGCTGGGATAGAAAGTACAAAAAGTAACGGGGCTTTGATTATGCCTGAGATGTATTAGCACCTTAAAAAAAAAAAGGTAGAATTATTGTGTTCAAATTTAACAATGTAATGATCAAAGTCAATATTGTAGCCTGTCAAAATTATCGTTGAACCTTCTTTGGTCTTGGGATTGTTGGTATAAATTTGTCGTGCACAATCTGTACTAGACAAAGTATTAGGTTCATCCAACTTTATATTATAATTGTTGCAATAACATGGAAAAATCTTTAATAAAAATGTTGATTTCCCTTTTTATAGGATAGTACAGAAAATACAGCCTGTATCAATGTAAAGATGAGCAACAATACAGCAGCAAAAAAAGAAACATAAGCCCACGGAGTATTGAAATAGTTATGCCTTAAGTTCGCCATCCATCTGTTCCAGCGTTGACCACAATGTCTATTCACTTGTTCAAATACTTGTTCGTAGCAGAAATCAGAAGACGTCAGGATATATCTGCCTATTCGGTTGAACATGTGGTAAACCATTCCATCATCACCTAGAAAATTGGTAATGATTCCAGCACGGCGTAATGCTGCCACATCCTTTGAGGAATTAATGAGACAATGCATAAAGAATGCATAGTCTGTGATACGTTTTGGATGATCATCGGGAAAGCAGTGCTCGTATGCTATCATATTTCTGAAAAGTGTCTCAGTCTCATCCGAAACATGCAATCCTGGGATTTTCATAACCCCTTTGATGAATTTAATATCTAAACCATTACTGTTCGAATCCTTTTCAAACTTTATTCCAGCCTCTTCCAGCTCATTGATAGAATTTACTGTAAGAATTTTCTCTTCTTCAGTTTTTTTAGCAGGTTTACATGGCATCGTGGTGAATGATGAACACCAAATCTTATATACTAGGCCAAGAAGGTGGTCTTCATTCTTGATTGGTAAATTCAAGGTTGTTTCTGAAACCTCGGACCATGGGGAAATATCATCAATAAAAAGACGGATCAGATAGTTGATATTATCATCTGGATTTCCGGTTCTCGTCATGCTAAACAATTGATCAAGAATAAACCACGGAATTTGATTTTCAACCAAAAATAAATCATGACGCAACCGGCTGATAATCTGTTCGTATTGAAAAATAGTGTCGTCTTTGTCCCTGAAACCTTCGATTCCGTGTTTACGAAGTAACTCAATGATGAAGAATCCATCAAGAATCAGCATTTCCACAAACTTATCTCTGTCAAATTCGATATTTTCAGCATAACACTCGCGTGCTTTTTCTTCGAACGATCTTATTGCCATAACATACCTGTCAACACTGGATTCATTTCTTCGTTGAAGAAGAAGCTTTAAATACCTGAATTTTTGCTGCTCCATCTTGCGTAGTTGATCTTTATCATGGTGAAGAGGACCTATCGCAAGTACTTTTGGATCATAAAGATTTTCATTCATTCTGCGTAAATCATCATCGACTCTGAAGATTGAAGGCTTCGAGGGTGTAAAAGGCAAGTCAAGAAGTATATCGTCAATTCGAACAGCAACATGATCTCTTGTTTCGGACATCTTTATGACGTACTTGGTGTTCCTCCCTATTTTTATACCAAAGTCTAGCTCAAGATTACGATTATTCAAATGTATTGACAAACATGATAATAAATAAGATAATTCTTGCTTAAAATGAAAATAGTCTTGGTTCCTTCGCATCTTCGGATCCTTGGTTCCTCCTTAGGATCTTTGACAAGTTTTTTGCCACTAAAACGTAACACAAAGCAGATTGGGAATAGGTACAATCAGACCTGTTTTTTACATGTATCTTGTCATTTGAGACACTATTCACCTCTTTGTGCTTCTATTGAAACAATAAATAGGTTTGCTTGGCCATCTGTTTGATATATACAAAAGATATTTGCCAGATAATTCAAATCGAATCAATTGGATATCCAACTCGGACCGATCAATGGAAATACTCTACTCTTGTCATATATTCACACTAGATAGACATCATACATCATACTCATGGAATAGGATTTACTTTCAAGAATAGACTAACTAATCTAAAAAAATCACCCGAATCTAACAAGGACAAACTTTTCTGTAATGTAAACGTAATTGCACACAATAGAATTTCTGCAAGTTAGAGAGGAATACCAACTTACTCAGCTATTAGGAGGTCATGCACCTAATACAGAAATTTGGGCAGAAAGAGAGTTACAAACCTGGATGGTGCAGATAGATGAAAGTTCATGAGATTTATGAGACAGATATGAAAACAAAACCAGTAAGGCTCTCATTAAAAAATATGTGCCTTGTCAAATGAAAAAGGATTTAGCTTGTGCTTGCCGCTATTCTTTTCAATTTTTTTTTCACTCATTTTCATAATTTGTGGTCCCCACGTCTAAAATTGTGGCAACAATCTGACCTAGGCCCTGTTTGAGCCTCATTTTTACCTCATTAAAATGAAAAATATGACCGTTATCCATCACATCAAACCACCATTTTTGAGTTTCTATCTCTTATGTGGAGCCCATAATGACCCTATTTTTCATTCTCATTCTACAAATAATATGGCTCAAACGGGCTCTTAGACGGCTGCCTTTTTTAAACTTTTCCATGAAGTGGTCCACATACAATTCACCCAATGTTTCAAAATTTAGAAAAAAAAAAAAATTAAAGGGGGGGGGGGGGGGGCGGGGGGGTGGGGGGCTACCCCAAAAAAAGTCCGCCTCTGGTCACATGTTATCACAGGAAATGGTGTCAAGAGACTTGGCTTGGTGAGGGGTAAATTAGTCCAATCAATTTCCAACGGTTCAATGGGCAAACTAAAGTCTAGCACAGCAGTTCAACTTTTGCATTTTTTATTAATTGTTTGCTATAGATTAATGAGATTCTGGACAAAAAAAATTCATTAAAATGAGCTCCAAACGGGGCTTAAGTACTAAATTTCCAACTGGTAGTTTCCAGGAAATTTCTGCCCTGGACCACAGTATAGGTGATTAGTGATCGTTGACTTACTTTGCAATTGGCTCATAACTTTCTCAATATCTGAAGTTTCTTGGTAGTTTCCTGACATTATTATAACTTTTGTGTACATTCCACTAATAATATGCAATTTGTACACGGCATTGAATCACGAAGTTTCCTAGTAGTTTGACAGCATTATTATGTGTTATGTAAAAGCACAACAATTATTCATCCAGTTGCACAATTCATTATTATTACACTTATCATGATGCTTCTTAAGGCTTGTTTATCAAAGATTGTTTTTCACAATTATTTTTTCGAATATGCTACAATTAAAGAATTTTTGAAAGGAAAACCTTACTGACAACACATGACGTGACATCATTGGAAGACAAAAAAAAAGAAGAAAAATAATCCAATTACATTTTGCCAAATCAGTGTCGGTACAAGTTCTGTTAAATTTTTTCTGTACTTGTGACTTTGTTGTTATTTTTCCTCAAAATTATCTTCAACCACGCAATCTAACAGCTCTTCCTTGCTTTTAACTAAAAGTTCTTAGAAAAATCATTTTTTCCCCTTGGAAATCCCTGTGCCAAACAAGCTTTATGTAGTTTTATCTACTATTATACGCGTTTTTTTTAACAGATGATTAATTTTTAAGACTCAGACTGCTGGTATTTTTAATTATCCAGTAGATAAATTATAGTCTACTGCTCACGAATGATTTTAGTGTGGACACAAGAAAATATATAATCCAATCCTTCTCTATTTTGGGTTTTAAGTTTCAACTGTTAAAGAAGTGAGAGAAATTTTCCACACTGGCAGTTTCCTCTTCTTTTCTGATGACTCAATAAAGTTACAAAGGTCAATGGATACTCTAATGTTATCAAAGAGATAATTGGACATTTTCATAATCGAAAAGGCATCTGAAAACCATGAATTCTTGTTCACAAATCATGTTGCATGGGGCCGTGACGGAACCGGGGGGTGTCACGTGACCCCCCAACTTTTGAGTTTCTTCTTTTTTCAATAAACCTAATTGATATGAATTAAAATCTAAATTTTAATATAAATCAAAATTAACGATTAATTTAGTAACATATTTAATAGGATTCGTAACTTTTCAATTTTTATAAAAAATTACTAGAAATTTGATTTTAATCCTCATTAAACATGGACAAAATCACAATAGATTTGAACTTTTCCATTTTTCTTATACTCTCGTGACTCTCTCACTCACGCATTTTATCAAAACCTTAACTCTTCTAATTTTTTAGAATTTGTCTATAGTTTCTCAACAAATTATAACATTCACTTCATTTCTTAATCATATTTTGAATTTAAATTTGCATTTTCTCCTATCAAATTGTGTATATAGAATGAGTCTTAAATGATTATATCCAATTTGACGTATATTTAACAAATTGTGTTTATTTGATTGAATATTGGTTATATTTGTTTTTCTTTTTATTACTTGAATTGATTGTTTGTATCAAATACACTATAAATTCTTTAAACGTAAATATGTACTTTCTTGTGGTGAGCAAAATATTAATAAAATAATTGTTCAAAATTCAAGGGATGAAAATTTTGAACAAAATATTAATGAAGGAATGTGTTTTTAAACTTAATTCTACGTTTTGTTGAGTCAAATATGAATTATTCAAATATCAAGAATAAAGTATTTGATTGTACCCCCTAACTCAAAAAGTTTGCATCCGCCCCTGCTTGGGGCAATGCTAATTCAAAAAATGATGGATTTGGCCTTTCAGCCCAGTTCATATTGTTCAACCAGATGTGGAGATATCCCCATCCCCTTTCTGTTTGGAACAATTTCGGGTTGCCATCTTGATGATATATATATATATATATATATATATATATATATATATATGAGAAATGGATGAAAGTCAACATTTAGCCCCATATCTTGTTGAACTTATCATTGAACCTTCTTTGGTCTTAGGGTTGTTGGTGTTAGAAAAAATACAAAAAGAAATTAAAATACCATTGAGATTATAAAATAATGGAAAGAAACATTAAGATAAACATATATAACAATAAAAGAGACGAAATATGGTTGTTATTGTAGTATCGGTTACCGAGACCTATATTGCACACTTCCTTAAAATAGATTCACTCTCAAGTGTGATGCAAGAGGATGGATGACTTATGTCTCTCAAAATAAACCGATTGAATGTAAAGAGTAGCACCGTGCCATTGCTTTAGGCAAACTAAGAAGGTTTAAATTGTAAGTATTATGTCATAAGTCCAATCGACTTTGGATACAAACATTTTTAACATGTAGTTAATGCGATTTATGGTAGATCTATTATTTAATTAATTAATATTCATTTGAACTAAATAATAGGGTCCGTAAATTCAAATTTTAGTAATTTGTCAATCATAAGGAGCTGTGATTGTGAGATACAAATTACATAAGATTGAATCTTAAATCATCCTTGATCGTAAATAATGACAATATACAAATATCGTTATTATTGATAGACCATCACGTTTGACATTTCTTACTTGTGAAATAAGTAACTGATCTCACAAGCTAAAGTGTGGTGACACTTGAATGAACACGTGAATGTTTTGTTATAGAACCAAATATTGGATACTCGCTAAGAGATTTCATATGGATAACTATCTGAGTATCAGTGGTTAATCTCTAATGTTCGGTAGTGGAATTGGTCCTTTAACTTAAGATTGTCATAGTGCTTTATATGAGGACAGTCATACTTTGACGATGTTGAATGTTGCTTTGCCAATGGCCGCTAGTAAGGCATCGTTCAGGTATGACAAGATTCGTATGAAGGTTATGAATGACCAATAGAGAATTCGTCACTCTTCGATAGTAAGAGATTATGATATGCATTTCATTCAATTAAGTCGATAACGAAATTCTTAGCCAAGGTGTACTCAGAAGTCGAAAAGGAGTTTTCGACTTCTTAATAGTAGAATGAAATATATAATCGATAATCGAGATTGACACATTTTCATATCTCGTAATTGATTAGATCATATTGACAAATGGATTATAGTTTCACGGTAAACGAACGAATTTGATTTTGTCATACCACATGACATTTTCCATCATATGTATTGACCTGACACCTTACTAGATGTCGATCTGGGGCGGCGAACATAAGTTGGTGATAAATTAAATAGGTGTTTTAATTTATCAATTTTGATTAAATCAAAATAATAATTCACATCGTTAGGTATCGTGATCGGGAACCTGATGGGTCACATACAAAATGAAAACTAGAAGATTGTGATTTGTCAATTAATTAATTTAGCAAGCGTTTAATAAATTAATTAATTCGGTTGCTTATTTATAGGCCCGAATTAAGTAATTGGATTAATTAATTCATAGACCAGATTTAATTAAATGGGTTAATTAAATATTTGATCGAGTCAGGCTAAGCCCTTTTGGGTTTATATAAATAAGTGGCTAGGGTTTGGAATTGTAGAGAATTCTATTTTTTTTCATGCTAGTACAAGAGGAGAAAACCCCGGTTCCCTACAATCTTGTTTTCTGTGTGGAATTTCATTGGAGGCTGGACAGCTGTGGATGGTAGATCAAGATTGTTGGAACAAACAAATCACAAAGAAGCTTGCAGATTTCAAGATAAAACGCAAAGGAGCTTGTAGAATAAAAAAAAATACAATTTCTATTACAGTTTTCTATCTAAACACAAAGTAGATCCTTGATGGGAATTGAAATATGTTTTATTTTTCACTATGCATGATTGAGTAAATTCCCAAAATGGTATCAGAACCTACTTTATGTTTGTTAGAAATTGTTTTAAATGTTTGGGAACTATCAAAAGTTGACTTTGTTTTTTCTCGTTTCTAGCAATTAAGAAAATTTGATTTTCGTAATTAAAAAAATTGATTAGTTCCAAAAACAGATTGGGATGGGTTGGCTGGATGCAAAAATTGCCGCCAGCCTCAACGGCAACTACTAACGGTGGTCAAGCAGGGCGCGGCCACACGCAGGCAAAGACCAGCAATGCTCAGAGCCATGGGAGAAGGCTACAATGAGCACCACATCTCCTGATAGCAGTATCATGGGACTGATCGGTTGCTGCAACGTAGTGTTAGGCACTGTAGATTGTGATAGCGTCGAACGCTGGTGTAGAGGCTGGCAGGAAGAGAAAATCGGCACTGGGCTCAGTTTGTGGAAAAGAGAAGACGACACTGCCAAGAAAAGTAGGTGAATTCTCTAGAGTTTTATAGACCAGGTTTTGGGCGATTTGGAGGTGGGGGCATGTCATGTAATTTCTGAAATTGTAAGCCCCACCTGCAATAAGGTTTAGGGTCAAATTGTAATTTAGAAGGAGGATCGGTTCTACAATTTACGAAATTTCAGGATGGCACCCACAATTAAAGAAAACGGGGTCAGTGTGCAATTTTAAATAGGGGCCCTTTGTGAATTTTTTGAAATATTGAGGGCTGTGTTACTATTTTCATCTTGGGTCAATTTGCAATTTTCAAATTTTTTTGAATTTGAATTTTAAAATGATTTTGAAATTGTATTTTAAATGGGTTTGACCTATAATTAAAATTTTATTTAAAATTGATGACTTTTTGTATTTTCATTTAAATAAGACTTTAACTTAAATATTAAATTTGACCCTAAGTCGAATTTTATTTTATTTATGAGCTTTATCCTAAATTAAAATATTAATTAAATTTAAATTAGAGTTGGACTCTAATCTAGTATTTAATTAAAATTTGATTCACCCTAATAATTTCTTGAAATTTAGAATTGGATTCTAATTAGAAATTTAGTTAAATTTTGAATTAAATTAAATTGTCTCGCTCTAAAATTTTTCTTTAAATTAGAGTTAAACTCTAGTTCTGTATTTAATTAAAATTTGATTTTAATTCCTAAATCTTCGAATTAGGGTTGGACTCCAATTTTTTCATTTAATTAAAATTTGATTTTGATTAAATTCAACTGCCATGACTTTTGAAATTAGAGTTGGACTCTAATTTAATGTTTAATTAAATAGGCCCGCCCTATAATTGTGAAATTAGAGTGAGACTCTAATTCGGTATTTAATTAAGATTTATTTTTATTAAATATGCCCACCAATTAAATTAATTTATTAATATGATTAATTGATTGTTCCGATCCACTTGTCTAAAATAGTTTAGACGACCTTAATTGCTAGAAACTTAAAACATGTTTGCATATAATACTAGATATTATATAGGATTACTTTTATGTGATAAATGTATTATTAGTAGATGACTATGGACTCAACCATGTGAATGTGTTGAGCGGTTGATTTTATTTTGGTCATTTTATGGCCCCGAGAGTCCGTTAATATTGTTATTATTATGGGTATATGAGCTCTTAATCATCTTGGATCTGCAAGTCCGTTATTGTTATTATAGGTCCGTGAGTCCAATTTTATTTAGGCCCGCGTGCCAAGTAGCATAGAGTACAGATTGTAGCTGGATTGATTGAAGAGGCAAAAAGAGGAGAAAATCATGGAGATGTTGCATTGATACTGATCAATGCAATACCCGCTAGAAATTAATCAACTAGTCTTCCTTATGGCTCGAGAACTAGATACTAAAAGTCCATAATCATTTACACTATTTTATTATATTAAATATATGTTTATTTGCATGGTAGATATATAATAAAATATATACGATTGTTACGATGCGACCTATACATGAATAACCCCTTATTGAAATATTAAATTACATTTTTATTCGCTTTCCATTATTGTAGTGAAAAATCAGAGTTCCAAATCATCTCGACTTGTTAAGTACACTAAAGACTGTTCTATTAGGGATATGTTTGACACTATGAAATATTTGATATTCCTGAATGGTGGGTTCGACTTAACTAAAATTTATCTTTTGTTGAGTATACTCAATGAGATAAGTTTTAGAGACATGTTAAGCAAACACATAAGATGTGTGAAAATAAGGAGTTGTCAGTTTAATAATCTGGGAGTTGTATGAAGATGTAATTGATAATAGTATCTACCCAAATATTTTATTAAGGCTTGTTAAGTACCCTCAAGGTCTTAATTTAACAAATGGGATCCTAGCCCATCGGGAGTTAAGTATGGATTCCATTAATTTATGCAAGAGGGTCATAAATTTGAGTGAAATAGTGGGAGCATAATTAATTTAATAAAAATCCATGTTGAATTAATTAATGCATTTTATATTATTTATTTTTTCGTCATTTATTTTGAATCTTGAGTGACCACATGTATTTGAGGGGCATACTGGATGCTAACAACCAAACCAGATTTTCTTGATTGGCACTGCAATATGAGAATTGTTCTCAAGCATGAGAAAATCGGTTATGCCCTTGAGTAGCCCTTTTTAGAGACACCAGCTGATGACTCGAGTAAGGAAGGGATGGATGCTATAATAACACATTGATGTCTATAGTACTGCAATGTCTGTAATGCTTGGAATAATGTTACCTAAGTTATAGAAGTAACATGAAAGTATAGATGTTAGCACATGATTCTTCATTTTAGAGATTTGTATGATAATAATCATGTATGGAAGGATATGAGACCTCCAAGCGACTATAGTGATGCAAAGTGACAGAGGAACCTTCAGTCAATGCTCATGTATTGAAGATGATTTGCTTTGGGTCAATTGAGTTCAATCACGAACCAAGAACTAAGTATTGACTTAGTGTTGCAATCTCTATCAGAGAGTTATTCATATTAATTATGAATTATGATATGAATAAGCTCAAATGCATATTATTGAGTTGCTTAACGTGCTTAAAACTGTTAAGCCCAGTATCAAAATTAGTAGTGGGCAAGCCATAGATTTCTCTAAGGGTATTAAGAGGAAATCTAAATGGGCTTTGGGAAACATCTAATATGGCTAATACAATCAAAGGAAATGATAAAACCAAATTCTAGTGACCCTTATTTTCATTATAGAATGGAAGGTCATTGGAAGAAATATTACAAGGCTTATATCTACTTCATTAGCTTCTTAAGTATTTGATACCAGATGTTGATCTCATATTTATTCAAATATGGAGAAACTAATAGAAGTAGACCGCTGCAAAAGGGAAGAAGTTAACCTACACTTCGAAAAATGAGCAAAGGTTTTCTCTATTGCTCGTAGGAGCATACTTTTTTTCCATTGCCTTTAAGCTTAATATCTAATTTAGAGAAATGTTACTTTGTACCTATCGTAACTAGAACATTAAATGCATTTCATGTTCGGACATGAATTATTTTAATGTTAAGGACAATTGTTGCTCCTTTTTATTTTGATAAAGATCTTAATGGCTATGATAAATTAAAAACGACATTTAGGTTCTAAATACTAAGCATTCTATAATGAGTATAGAAGTTGAGAAGCAAAAAAGTGATAATCTGGATAACACCTAAATTTGGCATAGCAGACTTGGTCATGTAGATGAAAAACAATTCCAAAATTACATAGAGATGTATATTTGGAGTCAACTGATTTTGAATCAATTGACAAATAAAAATCTTGCCTATTAGGTACAATGACCAAATCTTCTTTTACTTGAAAAGAAGAAATGTCTACATGATTATTGTTCTAATATATAGTGTTGTATACAGACCCATGTCAATTAATGTTAGATAAAATTTCTCCTATTTCATCACATTTACTGATGACTATTTCGAAAATGGTCATGTATATTCGATGAAATTCAAGCATGAAACTCTTGAAAGGTTCAAGGGATTCAGGCTAGAACTAGAGAAACAAATAGGCAAAGATATCCTTACACTAAGATTCGATCGAGATGGGAATATCTTAAAGATAAAGTTTTAGTTTATCTAAGAGAGAATGTGATTCTCTTGTAGTGGACTCTTCCATATACACTGCAACATAGTGGTGTTTTTGAAAAGAAAAATCGTAAACTATTAGATATAATGCGATTAATAATAAGCCATGCAAACCTTCTAAAATTGTTTTGGGGTCAAGCACTGATTATAGTGTGTAGCACGCTAAATCATAGCCCATTTAAGTTGATTAACAAAACTCCATACGAGCTATGGGAGAGAAATAGTCCCAAGTTATCTCATATGAAAGGTTGGGATTGTGACGCTTATTTGAAATACATTGAATCAGATAAGCTTGAGTATATATCCGATAAATACATATTTGTGGGATATCCAAGACACATACTTGAGTATCAATTCGATTATCCCATTGAGAAAAATGTCTTCGTCTCACGACATATCGTCTTCTTAGAGAAAAAAATTTTACTCTGGGAAAGGATAGTGGGAGCAAAATAGAACTTGAAAAAGTTCAAGAATCCACAAAGTAGATGAATCTGAGGTTGATCCCGCACCTAACGAGGGACACACTCTTGATCAAAAAGTAGAGACTCCTGAGGACATAGCAGCTCCATTTAAATCTAGTAGGATCATTCGACCTTCTAAAAGATGTGAATCCACGATTAGTAATAAGATATTATTGGTCGATGATGATGAACCTACTAAGTACAGAGAAGCAGAGTCAAGTGTTAACTCAAATAGATGTCACGAAGTCATGAAATTCGAAATGAAGTCAATGCATGAATACAAGGTTTAGATCATGGTTGACCCTCCTGATGAGATAAAACCCATATATTGTAAACAGTTTACAAGGAAAGGGTTTATATAGATGGGAATATCTGTACATACAAAGCAAGGCTAGTAGTAGAAGGTTAAGTACTGACCTTGATGAAACTTTTGCCTATAGCCAAGATGAAGTCTAATCGAGTTTTAGTTGCAATAGTTACAAACCGTGATTATGAGTTAAAGTAAGCCTCTTGGAACTGAAATTTTCGATTTAATAAAAAATCAAAATGTTTGATTTTATTAAAAATGAAGACAAATTGTATGTTTACAAGAAGATAGTTGGAGCATTGTCGCATTCATATATGTATAAGACATATTATTAATAGGAAATGACATCCTTACATTTCAATCATTGAAATAATGGTTGATAAAGGATTTCTTCACGAATGATATGCGAGAAGCAACTTGATCTATAGAGATAGATCTAAAAGATTGCTTAATTCATCATAATCTACGTAGATAAAATCTTCTCAAGATTTTATATAAAAAACTAATTTACTTTTAAATAGTGTGTTGGAAATATTCCAAACATGAAAAAATCGTTAATTCAATTGCAGAAACCTAATACATGATTGCTTCAGAAGTAGTAAAGAGTTGAAGTGTGGATCAAGATGTTCATTAATGAACTTGGAGTAGTTCCCAACATTGTTAATCATATGCCATTGTATTGTGATAACAATAGAGCCATCGCACAAGCGAAAGAACTAAGGTCTCATCAATGATCTATACATATATTAAGGTGGTATAATCTTATCAGAGAGATAATACATGGAAATGATGCAAAGAGAAAAATAAATTCTCACAATTAATAATATTGCTGATCCACTGACAAAGAGTTGTCGTAGTAAAAACATGATCGTCATGTAGACTCTTATGATATTAGATACATAAGTGACTGGATGGGAGATTGTAAGTGTTATGCCACAGGTTCAATTGAATTTGGACACAAACACTTTTAATAAGTAGTTGATGCAATTTATGGCATTTAATTAATTAATATTTAATTGAATTAAATAATGGAGACCGTAGATTCAAATCTTAATAATTTGTTAATCATAAGGAGTTGTAATTGTGAGATATAAATTACATATGATTGAATCTTAAATCATTCGTGCTTGTAAGTAATGATGAGATACGAATATCGTTATTACAGATAGACAATCATGTGTGACATTTCTTACTTGTGAAGTAAGTAGCTGATCTCATAAGCTAAAGTGTGGTGAACTTAAATAAGCACGTGAATGTTTTGTTACAAAACAAATTATTAGAGACCTACTAAGAGATTCCACATGAATAATCAGTGGTTAATCTCTAACGTTTAGTAGCGGAATTGGTCCTTTGACTTGAGGTCGTTATAGTGCCTTGTATGAGGACAGACGTGTTTTGATGGTATTGGATGTTGCTCTATTAAGGACAGCTAATACGACATCGTTCGAGTATGTCAAGAATAGCATGAAGGTTGTGAATGACCAATAAAGAATTCTTCACTCTTCGATAGTAAAAGATTATGATCTGCATTTCATTCAATTAAGTCAATAATAAAATCCTTGGCCAAGGTGTACTCATAAGTCAAAAAGGAGTTTTCGACTTATATAGACTTAATAATGGAATGAAAGATATGATCGATAATCGGGATTGACACACTTCCATATCTCGTAATTGATCAGATCATATTGACGAAGGGATTATAGTTTCATGATAAATGAACGAATTTGGTTTTGTCATACCACGTGACATTTCGCGTCATATGTATTTCCCTGATACATGACTAGATGTTAATATGGGAGGCGAACGTGAGTTGATGATAAATTACAAAGGTGTTTTAATCAATCAATTTTGATTATATTAAAATAATAATTCATATCGTTAGGTATCTTGATCGGGGACCTGATAGGCCGCGGACAAAAGAAGAACTAGAAGATTGTGATTTGTCAATTAATTAATTTAATAAGCATTGGATAACTTAATTAATTGGGTTGCTTATTTATATGCGAGAATTAATTAATTAGATTAATTAATTCATGGACTGAATTTAATTAAATGAGTTAATTAAATATTGGATTGGGTAGGCTAAGCTCGTTTGGGCTTATATAAATAAGTGACTAGGGTTTGGAATTATAGAGAATTCTATTTTTTTTCTAGTGGAGATTGGAGAATTAGACTGCTTGGATGGCAAATCAAGATTGCTGGAACAAAAGAATCGCAAAAGAGCTTGCAGATTTCAAGACGAAATGCAAATGAGCTTGCAGAATCAAAGAAAGTACAATTTCTATCGCTATTTCTATCTAAACATAAAGCAGATCATTCGTGGGAATTGAAATCTATTTTATTTTTCGCTGTGCATGATTAAATAAATTCCCAACATAAACTCTATTACAAAGCTATAAAAAAAAGACCCCTGAAGCTACTATGAACAAGATTCTTGAAAACAAAGCGCGAAGAATGAAATTTAATAAATGGAAAGAACTTTCAAATTTTTGGTGTGTGAAATAAGAAAGAGAACACCTCTTTATATAGCATTTAAATGAGGGGTTTCAATTATCTTATTTAATTTTCCATTACCTCCAAAATATGTTACAATAGCCATAAAGGTTTTGTAATCACCAATTCAATACAAATCCAGAGAATTGAAATAAAAGTTCAATTTCTCATTTACCTTTTATTTTTATATTTATTTTAACAGTTGCTAAAAATTTATAATGTCGAATCTTAACTTTATACTATAATTGTTGCAACAACATGGAAAAATCTTTAAAAACAGAACATAAAATACAGTTTGTGTCAACATAAGGATGAGAAACATAACATTAGCAAAAAAAGAAAAAAAAAAAAGCATACGGAGTATTAAAGTAGTTACGCCTTAAGTTTCGCCATTCATTTGTTCTGGTGATGACCGCAATGTCTAATCACTTTTTCAAATACTTGCTCGTAATAGAAGTCAAAAGATGTCGGGATATTTCTCCCTATTCGATTGAACATGTGGTAAACCATTTCATCACCTCCTAGAAAATTGGTAATGATTCCAACATGGCACAATGCTTCCACATCCTTTGAGGAATTAATGAGACAATGCATAAAGAATGCAAAGTTTGTGATATATTTTGGATGATCGTCTAGAAAGCAGTGCTCGTATGCTATCAAATTTCTTAGAAGTGTCTCAGACTCATCCGACACATGCAAACCTAGGATTTTCATAACCCCTTTGGTGAATTTAATATCTAAACAATTACTTTCCGAATTCTTTTCAAACTTGACTCCAGCCTCTTCTAGCTCATTGGTAGAATTTACAGTAAGAACTTTATCTTCCTCAGTTTTAATAGGTCTAAATTGTAAGAGAAATTATTACCATCGAAATAGCCAGATCTATCATGTTTGATCATTAAGAACACATAAACCAAAAGTAGCAGCGTACCTGAATCAGACATTATTAATTGTAATGATTGAATCCTATGATTATGTCTTCCATATCAATAAGCAGCTCCTTATTCTCTTTGGTGATGGAAGCCAGAATAGAATGAGCAAAAACTTGTGATTTGGGGGACCATAATTGCATTTATATATTGACATCTTTTGACCTAATTCTACACATCATAGAATTAGGAATCTACGCTTGGTCTCTACACATAAAAGACCCACACTTTAATTGGATGCATTAAAGTCCAAAATACCTGAACCTTATTAGATCACTTTTAAATGAGCTTAACTAAATTTGGTAGCTTTTAATTTAACACCCAATAATTCACACATAGAAGCCCACATGATTATTTAAATCCCTTACATAAATGACTCCGTCTTGGTAAATGATGAACACCAAATCTTCTATACTAAGCTAAAAAGGTGGTCTACATGCTTGATTGTTAAATTCTAAAATTGCTTCTGAAACCTCAGGTCATGGGAAAATATCATCAATACAAAGACGGATTAGATAGCTGATATTATCATCTGGATTTCCGATGTTGAACAATTGATCAAGAATAAATAATGAAATTTAAGTTTCAACAAAAATTAATCGTGATGCAACCAGCTGAGAATCTGTTTGTATTGAAAAATAGTGTCACCTTTGTCCTAAAGTCTTCGATTCTGTGTTTATGAAGTAACTCAATGATGAATAATCCATCAAGAATTAGCATTTCTACAAACTCATCTTGGTCAAAGTTGACATTCGGCATAACACTTGGGCACTTTTTTTTCCAACGATCTTATTGCCATGATATACTTGTCAACACTAGATTCATTTTTGCGTTGAAGCAAAAGCTTTAGATACCCAAATTTTCGCCGCTCTATCTTGCATACTTGATCTTCACCATGGTGAAGAAGACATCATTGACTCTAAAGATTGAAGGCTTTGTGGGTATAGAAGGTAAGTCAAGAAGTATATTGTCAATTCCAATAGCAACATGATCTCTTGCTTCGGACATCTTTATCATCTACTTAGATTTCATCCCTATTTTTATTCCGAAGACTGCACTCGAGATTTCGATTATTCAAATGAAGTAACAAATATGATAATAAAGAGATAATTCTTGCTTAAAATGAAAAAATAGCCAAGGTTCTTGCAGGTCTTTGGTATTTCTATTTAAAAAAAAAAAATAAGATGCTAGGTGCATGTTTAATAGGGAGCATTAGACTAGAGTTTCTTAATCATAAAACATAGCATAAATCTAGGTTTAAACCTTGCCCTTGCTACTTCACACCAATAGTACAAGACGTGTTTTCAGAAACAAATTATGAGACTAAAGGAAATCTTCATATCTCAATGTTTCTATCCATTATTCAACCTCATCTATAGCTAATAAACTTTATTATGGTAACCAGGACAAGTACCCACCAACCATGAGCATTCAACCTTACACATAGCACTTATTTGCAATTCCACATTCCTAAAGCCTAAATTAGATCATAAAACTTAGAAACCTTAAAAACGTCGGAGTTAAACATGGAGTAAACCAGGGTGCATTTATGAAATTGTCAAATTACCTGAGTTTGAGAGGGAATGAAGTGGTGGTGGCGGCGTTTAGCAACTCTAATAGGGGATAGGTGATTTTGGGAAAATTTCAAGAAACTTGGAAAGGGAGAAGGAGAAGAGAAGGGTTTGGCTGAAAGGAAAAGAGAGAAGCGAAATAGAATTTTCGCATGTTAGAGAGGGGAATATTACCTCACTCAGCTATTACGTAAACTTTGAAAAACAAATTGAGAAAACACATAAACTTAGATCCTTTATTGGTAAATGTTGTTGTGTATCTGTACCTTTGTAGTATATCGTCATTTTCATTTCCTTCTTTAGCCAACACGTCAAATAATATTAATTGATAAGAATTACTATAACCTAACATGTTTCTCTATTGTTTGTGTTGTGTATGTGACTTATATATAGTGGAACATATATTTTCTAGATTAAATTGGCCGATGTCAAAACGGAGCGCACTAAGCAGAATGGAGCAGACGACAGAATCGGCCTTGCGGATTTTAATTTATTGTATGTTTGTCAGGAATGCTAAATATGTTGGGGGTATGGGACCAGTGCCCCTGCAATATGGTATAGGGGTATTTTTTTGTACGGACCTTCAAGTCTTGTATGAACTTGGACTATGATTAGTATATATATCTACTGATGATATAAGTCTATTATTCATACTGAATAAAAAATCTTCACTTCACTCCTTGTAAATGTAGGCATATCGCTGAACCACGTTAAATACTTGTGCTGAATTTCATCTTTCACTTCTCTATTACCGTGTATAAAATCCAACAGTTTGTCTTACAACGACTATTGAATTTCAATTTTATAGGTTGTTCATTTTCACTTACTGAAGTTAATTAGTAAATTATAAACATACTAGTCTTTTTCCCGTTCATTGCATGGACTATGGTATTTTTAAGGTAATGTAAGCATGCCGAATAGCTTAAAGATACCAAAAAAATGCATGGATTGTGTTACTTTTAAGGCAATGTTAGCGTACCTAATAGCTTAAAGTTACCAAAAAAGGAATGCAGTGCAGAAAAAGGGGGCAAAGAATCACAAACAATACTCACCAATGGTGAAGTTTGCATCTATATGTCTAGCGTGGTGATGTTCAGTTGGTTCTAATAGTCACTTTGTCGTTTACCAATAGAGCTATGAGTAGGATTGTTCTCAATCGGTTCTCAATACTATGAGAAGAAATTAATAATGTCACATAGCTGTTGAACCAAAGAATAATATCACGTGAATGAAAAAACACTAAACAAAGTAAAGAAATCTGAACAGCTTAAAGAAATTTACAACCATATTGATGAATGAAGGAAATGATTGACCTTCTCCAAACACCATGCTCAGAAAAGGGGGATCAAAAACAGGCTGATGAGAGATGTACACAGTCAATTATATTCCCATCTGGACTCTGTTCAATCTTTAAAAATACATCAGTTAACAAAGAAAAATCCTTTTTGCAAAACCATTAAAAAAGTAAAATTCCCTGCAAGTGAAAATACCCAAAGAAATAAAAAGAAAAAAGAGGGTACAAGAGAAAAAAAAGTGGTAGGGAAAATTGGAAAAGAAAAGCTCACAAACAATACATTGAAGGAGCTATTCTTTCATATTGAGATTGAGAGTCCAGAAATGAAAAAACTTACAAATGTATTCAAACATATCCAAGAAAAAACAAATATCAAGCATTTAATATAGTCAAAAGTTAAAGAATCTATTTTTCATTTTCCCCCTTCAATAAGCATTTGTCGATTGATTTCTTTTGATCTTTCATAAATATACAACCATAGCTTGTCAATGTGTGCTTGCATATGTTTATTACTATATAAACCATAATATATACATGTGCGTACATGGAAATAAAAGATGCATGACAGGAATCACGAATGGTTGAGAATAAAGAACTATAGTCTTGAATATTTTGTGAAAACACAGGCAACTATTTGCATCCCTAGGTTCGACTCCAATCTAGACTAACACAAAAATCTTAATCAATTCATCAAATTGAAGAAGAGCAACGACGGTGGAAGCACTGAATACGGTCCACGAAGGATAACTAGAGGAATTGCCACAGTCGAGAGGGAGACAATGAATGAAGACATTAGAGTTAGGGCAAATGGATTCCTTTATTTTATTTTTTTTCCCCTTTCATGAAGACTACAAAACTAGAATTCCTTTTGAGATTACTAATGGAAACAAAATCACTTCCATGATAGATGACCTATAAGCTAACAAACACAGAATAATTGTCGTGGAGCAATAATGCCAAAGATGAAGAATTACAACATGTAGGCAACTAGAGAATTAAATGCTAAAAAGTGCAATTAGGAATCCATCAACATACAACTTGATTGTCTCCAAAGATCAAATATTGTAGCTAACTAAACTCGAGTGTAGAGTTGAAAGAGCAACTTCAAATGTTTCTGTGGACATAAGAAGGGAAGATAGAGAATAAATTTACATGGATTTATATTCCACTAATGTTGAGATTTATGTAGTGAATCTTCAGTTATTAGGTAATTGTTCGCAAAATTATTTCTTCTCGATTTTAAAACCCACCGCAAGTGTACGGTTCGCTAACAAGTAGTAAAGTGGACTATG
>NW_019237639.1:0-1992 GCF_002742605.1 Olea europaea var. sylvestris | reverse complement strand
TTTATTTACTAGTAATTCTTGTTCATAACCATGATTTTCGTCCAAAATACTGTTAACATATATTGCAACGAGAGACAAATATTCAGTCTTACTTTTTAGGGTAATTGACACAAAATGTTCATACCTTTCAAGTTCATTGAGGAAAACCTTTCTGCCTTTCATTTTTTGGCATTTTGTACTTATTTCAATGTTTCGTTACGCAAAACGTCATTTTCACTATTTGAATGTAAAATGACATTTATGCCCTCTTATTTAAAACAAAAAATAAAAAAAGAAAAGAAAAATAAAGCACAAATTGCAATCATACTCTCAAAGTTTTGAAAAAAAAATGTAAATCAATCCAATAAATCATTAAAATATTAAAAATTTAAAAATTATCTATTTCTTTTCTTTTCTCTCTTCCTTCCTTTTCCTCCCCCTCCTCCTTCACAACCAAAACTCCACCCTCCTGCCACCTTGGGCGTCGGACCAACACAACCTCCACCTTGGCCAATTTTAGGGCTTTCCATCGCTGTCAAGGATTCTTGGGCTGGTATACATAAATTGCCCCAACGAGGAAACCAGCGTATGGAGGGAGTCAATGTAGCATGCTCAAATTGGAGTCGATCAAGATTCTAATATCCAGTTTCTTAAGGCGTATGAGGAATGTTTTGCTTTTTTGGATCTTCTGTTGGGAATCTACTTAACATACGCAACGGAAAATTGAAACAGATTTCGATTCCCACCAGGAATCTCTTTTTGTTTAGATAGAAATTGTGAAAAGATTGTACCTTTTCCAGATCTGCAAACTTCTTTGCTATTCTTTTCATTCCATAATCTTGATTCGCCACCCACAGCTATCCAATTGTCCAGCCTCCAACAGTGATCTATACAGAGAATAGATTGTAGCTACTAGGATTTTCTCCTCTTGTGTTAGCAAGAAATTGTGAGAAAACTATATGGATTGAAAACTCTAGCCATGTATTTATATAACCCCAAACGGGCCTGGCCTGGTCCGATCCAATATTTAATTAATTCATTTAATTAAATTCGGTCCATGAATTAATTAATTCGGGCCTATAAATAGCCAATCCAATTAATTAATTTATCCAACGATTGTTAAATTGATTAATTGACAAATTGCAATCTTCCAATTCTCTTTTGTGTGCGACCCATCAGGTTCCCGATCATGATGCCTAACGACGTGAAATATTATTTTGATCTAATCAAAATTGATAAATTAAAATACCCTTATAATCTATCATCAATTTACACTCGCCGTCCCAGATTGACATATAGCAATGTGTCAGGGCAATACATGTGATGAAAAATGTCATGTGGTATGACAAAACCAAAATCGTTTGTTTATCGTGAAATTATAATCCTTTCGTCAATCTAATCCAATCAATTATAAGATATGGAAGTGTGTCAATCCCAAATATTGATCATATCTTTCACTCCACTATTAAGACAACATAAGTCAAAAACTCCTTTTTGACTTATGAGTACACCTTGGCCAAAGATTTCGTTATCAACTTAATTGAATGAAACGCAATTCATAATCTCTTACTATCTAAGAGTGGTGAATCCTCTATTGGTCATTCACAACCTTCATATGATTCTTGACATACCCGAACGATGCTGTATTAGCGGCCCTTGGCAGAGGAACATCCAACACCGTCAAAGCATGACCGTCCTTATATAAGGTACTATGACGACCTCAAGTCAAAAGAACCAATCCCACTATCGAATGTTAAAGATTAACCACTGTCACTCAGATAGTTATCCATGTGAAATCTCTTAGCGGGTCTCCAATATTTTGTTCTATAATAAAATATCCACATGTTCATTTAAGTGTCACTACACTTTAGCTTGTGAGATCAGTTACTTACTTCATAAGTAAGAAATGCCATACGTGATGGTCTATCCATAATAACGATATTCGTATCTTGTTATTACTTACGACCATGGACGATTTAAGATTCAATCATGTGTAATTTGTATCTCACAATC
>NW_019237638.1:0-1992 GCF_002742605.1 Olea europaea var. sylvestris | reverse complement strand
CCCTAAGTTATCATGAAATCAAAAACCAATTTTTGCTGGCTCGATTCCAATCGAGTTTGACTAGCAATAAGCCAAAAATGAACAAACCCGAAGTTATCATGAAATTAAAAATCACTTTACAATGGCTCGATTCCAATCGATTTAGACTAGCAATTCGCCAAAAATGAACAAACTAAATTTATCATGAAATCAAAAACCACTTTTCATTGGCTCAATAATAATCGAGTTAGACTAGCAATTCGCCAAAAAAGAACAGACTCGAAGTTATCAAGAAATCGAAAACCACTTTTCATTGGCTCGATTCAAATTGAATTAGACTAGCAATTCGCCAAAAAATGAACAAAGCCGAAGTCATCATGAAATCAAAAACTACTTTTCATTGCCTCAATTCCAATCGAATTCGACTGGCAATTCGCAAAATTGAACAAACCCGAAGCTACCATAAAATCAAAAATCACTTTTCACTAGCTCGATTCCAATCGAATTAGACTTGCAATTCGCCAGAAACGAACAAACCCGAAGTTATCATGAAATCAAAAATCACAATTCATTGGCTCGATTCCAATCGAGTTTGACTAGTAATTCACCAAAAACGAACAAGCCCGAAGTTATCATGAAATCAAAACTCACTATACATTGGCTCGATTCCAATCGAATTACACTAGCAACTCGCCAAAAAATGAACAAACCCGAAGTTATCATGAAATCAAAAACCACTTTTCATTGGCTCGATTCCAATCGAGTTTGACTAGCAATAAGCCAAAAACGAACAAACACATAGTTATCATGAAATCAAAAATCACTTTACATTGGCTCGATTCCAATCGAATTAGACTAGCAATTCGTCAAAAAATGAACAAACCCGAAGTTATCATGAAATCAAAAACCACATTTCATTGGCTCGATTCCAATCGAATTGCCCTAGCAATTCTCCAAAAATGAACAAACCCGAAGTTTACAAGAAATCCAAAACTACTTTTCACGACTCGATTCCAATCGAATTAGACTAGCAATTCGCCAAAAACGAACAAACAGAAAGTGATCATGAAATCAAAAACCAATTTACATTAGCTTGATTCCAATCGAATTAGACTAGCAATTGGCCGAATATGAACAAATCCGAAGTTATCATGAAATCAAAAACAACTTTTCATTGGCTCGATTCCAATCGAATTCGGCAAGCAATTCGTAAAAAATGAACAAACCGAAGTTGTCATGAAATAATCAAAAACCACTTTTCATTCGGTAGATTCTAATCGAGTTAGACTAGTAATTCGCCAAGAACGAACATACCCAAAGCTATCATGAAATCAAAAACAAGTTTTCGTTGGCTTGATTCCAATCGACTTAGACTAGCAATTCGCCAAAAAATGAACAAAGCCGAAGTTATCATGAAATCAAAAACCACTTTTCATTGGCTCGATTCCAATTGAGTTAGACTTGCAAGTCACCAAAAATGAACAAACCTGAAGTTATCAGGAAATCAAAGACCAGTTTTCATTAGCTCGATTCAATCGAGTTTGACTAGCAATTCGCCAAAAATGAACAAACCCGAAGTTATCATGAAATCAAATATCAATTTACATTTGCTCGATTCCAATCGAATTAGACTAGCAATTCGCCAAAAATGACAAACCCGAACTTAGCATGAAATCAAAAATCACGTTTCAATGGCTCGATTCCAATCGAATTGGACTAGCAATTCGCAAAAAATGAACAAACCGAAGTTGTCATGAAATCAAAAACCACTTTTCAATGGGACAATTCTAATCGAGTTAGATTAGCGATTCGCTAAAAATCAATAAACCCGAAGTTATCATGAAAGCAAAAACCACTTTTCCTTGGCTCGATTCCAATCGAATTAGACTAGCAATTCGCTAAAAATTGAACGAAGCCGAAGTTATCATGAAATCAAAAACCACTTTTCATTGGCTCGATTCCAGTCGAGTTAGACTTGCAAGTCACCAAAAATGAAAAAACCTGAAGTTATCA
>NW_019237637.1:0-1992 GCF_002742605.1 Olea europaea var. sylvestris | reverse complement strand
GTCATTTTTCGCGACGGAGTCGGAATGGGCTCAAATTTGTCAGGTTGACCTTGAACAAAAATCTTGTCGGGGGCAATTTCGTCTTTTTTCGCGACGGAGTCGGAATGGGCTCAAATTTGAAAGGTTGATCGGGAATAAAAATCTCACCGGGGGAAATTTCGTCATTTTTCGCGACGGAGTCGAAATGGGCTCAAATTTGACAGGTTGACCGGAAACAATAATTTAGCCGGGCGCAATTTTGTCATTTTTCGCGACGGGTTCGGATTGGGCTCAAATTTGACAGGTTGATCGTAAACAAAAATCGCGCCGGGTGCAATTTCGTGATTTTTCGCTACGGAGTCGGAATGGGCTCAAATTTGACAGGTTTATCGAAGACAAAAATCACGCCATGGGCAATTTCGTCATTTTTACGAAGGTGTCGGAATGGGCTCAAATTCGACAGGTTGATCGGAAACAAAAATCGCGCAAGGGAAAGTTTCGTAATTTTTCGCGACCGAGTTGGAATGGGCTCAAATTTGACAGGTTGATCGGAAACAAAAATCGATTCAGGGGGAATTTCATCATTTTTCGCGACGGATTCGGAATGGGCACAAATTTGACAGGTTGATCGGAAACAAAAATCGCGCCGGGGGCAATTTCGTCATTTTTGCGAAGGTGTCGGAATGGGCTCAAATTTGACAGGTTTATCGAAGACAAAAATCACGCCAGGGGCAATTTCGTCATTTTTGCGAAGGTGTCGGAATGGGCTCAAATTTGACAGGTTGATCGGGAACAAAAATCGCCTAAGGAGCAATTTCGTCATTTTTCGCAATGAAGTCGGAATTGGCTTAAATTTGACTGGTTGATCGAAAACAAAAATTTATCCAGGGGCAATTTCGTCAGTTTTCGCGACGGGGTCGAATTGGGCCCAAATTTGACAGGTTGATCGTAAACAAAAATCGCGCGCGGGGGCAATTTCGTCATTTCTCACGACGGAGTCGGAATGGGCTCAAATTTGACAGGTTGATTGGAGACAAAAATCACGCCAGGGGCAATTTCGTCATTTTTACGAAGGTGTCGGAACGGGCTCAAATTTGATTGGTTGATCGGACAAAAAAATCGCGCCGAGGGCAATTTCGTCATTTTTCGCAACCGAGCCGGAATGGGCTCAAATTTGACAGGTTGATCGGAAACAAAAATCGATCCAGGGGGAATTTAGTCATTTTTCGCGACGGATTCGGAATGGGCTCAAATTTGACAAGTTGATCGGGAACAAAAATCGCGCATGGGACAATTTCGTCATTTTTCGCGACGGTATCGAAATGGGCTCAAATTTGACAGGTTGATCGGAAACAAAAATTTATCCGGGGGCAATTTCGTCATTTTTCGCGACGGTGTTGTAATCGGCTAAAATTTGAAAGGTTGATCGGAAACGAAAAATCGCGCAGGGGCAATTTCGTCATTTTTCGCGACGGTGTCGGAATGGGCTAAAATTTGAAAGGTTGACCGAGGGACAAAATCTCGCCGGGGGGAATTTCGTCATTTTTCGCTACGGTGTCGGAATGGGCTCAAATTTGACAGGTTGATCGGGAACAAAAATCTCGCCAGGGGCAATATCGTCATTTTTCGCGACAGTGTCGGAATGGGCTCAAATTTGACTGGTTGATCGGAAACAAAAATTTATCCGGGCGCAATTTCGTCATTTTTCGCGACAGGGTCGAAATGGGCTCAAATTGGACAGGTTGATCGTAAACAAAAATTGCCCCGGGAACAATTTCGTCATTTTTTGAGATGGAGTTGGAATGGGCTCAAATTTAACAGGTTGATTGGGGACAAAAATCACGCCAGGGGCAATTTCGTCATTTTTACGAAGGTGTCAGAATGGGCTCAAATTTGCCAGGTTGATCGGATACAAAAATCGCTCCGGGGAAATTTTGTCGTTTTTCGTGACGAAGTCGGAATGGGCTCAAATTTGACAGGTTGACCGGGAACAAAAATCTCGCCAGGGGGAAT
>NW_019237636.1:0-1992 GCF_002742605.1 Olea europaea var. sylvestris | reverse complement strand
AACTTTTGCAAGAGGTGTCCGTTTCGGGCCCATAAGTACTTTTTGGAAATGTAGCGACCCTTTTGGATTGAACTCACTACGTCATTGTTATGTATGAGGGATTTTGTCCATTTTTGGAATGAATGAGCAGCTTTATGTTTGGAAAGCTTAGATAGTCGGCGTACGAAGAATTGAGCGTAACTTTTGCACACGGTTTCCGTTTTGGGCCCATAAGTACTTTTTGGAAATGTAGCGACCTTTTTGGATTGAACTCACCACTTCATCATGACGTATGACAAATTTTGGCCATTTTCTAAAAGAATTAGCACTTTTATACTTGGAAGGCTTGGATAGTCGGCGTACGAAGAATTGAGCGTAACTTTTGCACACGGTCTCAGTTTTGGGCCCATAAGTACTTTTTGGAAATGTAGCGACCTTTTTGGATTGAACTCACCACTTCATCATGACGTATGACAAATTTTGGCCATTTTCTAAAAGAATTAGCACTTTTATACTTGGAAGGCTTGGATAGTCGGCGTACGAAGAATTGAGCGTACCTTTCGCACACGATGTCCGTTTTGGGCCCATAAGTACTTTTTGGAAATGTGGCGACCCTTTTGGATTGAACTCACTACTTCGTCGTGACGTATGAGGGATTTTGGCCATTTTTTGTAAAGAGTGAGCAGTTTTATGTTTGGAAGGCTTGGATAGTCGGCGTACGAAGAATTGAGCATAACTTTTGCACACGGTGTCCGTTTTGGCCCCATAAGTACTTTTTGGAAATATAGCGACCCTTTTGGATTGAATTCTCTACTTCATCGTGACGCATGATGGATTTCGGCCATTTTTTGAAAGAAAGAGCAATTTTATGTTTGAAGGCTTGGGTAGTCGGCGTACGAAGAATTGAGCTTACCTTTTGCACACGGTATCCGTTTTGGGCCCACAAGTACTTTTTGGAAATGTAGCGACCGTTTTGGATTGAACTCACTACTTCGTCGTGACGTATGTGGGATTTTACCCATTTTTTACAAAGAGTGAGCAGTTTTATGTTTGGAAGGCTTGGATAGTCGGCGTACGAAGAATTGAGCGTAACTTTTGCACACGGTGTCCGTTTTGGTCCCATAAGTACTTTTTCGAAATGTGGCGACCCTTTTGGATTGAACTCACCACTTCATCGTGATGTATGACAAATTTTGGCCATTTTCTGAAAGAATTAGCACTTTTATACTCGGAAGGCTTGGATAGTCGGCGTACGAAGAATTGAGCTTACCTTTCGCACACGGCGTCCGTTTTGGTCCCATAAGTACTTTTTGGAAATGTGGCGAACCTTTTGGATTGAACTCACTATTTCGTCGTGACGTATGAGGGATTTTGGCCATTTTTTGGAAAGGGTGAGCAGTTTTATGTTTGCAAGGCTTGGATAGTCGGCGTACGAAGAATTGAGCGTAACTTTTGCACACGGTGTCCGTTTTGGGCCCATAAGTACTTTTTGGAAATGTAGCGACCTTTTGGGATCGAACTCACTACTTTGTAGTGACGTCTGAGGGATTTCGGCCATTTTTCAAAAGAACGAGCACTTCTATATTTGGAACGCTCGGATAGTCGACGTACGAAGAATTGAGCGTAACTTTTGCAAGAGGTGTCCGTTTCGGGCCCATAAGTACTTTTTGGAAATGTAGCGACCCTTTTGGATTGAACTCACTACTTCGTCGTGACGTATGAGGGATTTTGGCCATTTTTGGAAAGATTGAGCAGTTTTATGTTTGGAAGGCTTGTACAGTCGGCGTACGAAGAATTGAGCGTAACTTTTGCACACGGTGTCCGTTTTGGCCCCATAAGTACTTTTTGGAAATGTAGCGACCCTTTTGGATTGAACTTACAACTTCGTCGTGACATATGAGGGATTTCGACCATTTTTCGAAAGAATGATCACTTCTATATTTGGAACGCTCGGATAGTCGGCGTACGAAAAATTGAGCGTAACTTTTGCACATGGTGTCCGTTTTGGCCCCA
>NW_019237635.1:0-1992 GCF_002742605.1 Olea europaea var. sylvestris | reverse complement strand
AGACTCCCTAACACTACTTTTCATAATATTTTCTCCATTCCCAAACATCAGAATGTAGTTACATACACACTTGTGGTAGTGAATGTGTGACAATTATAAGGTTTTAATGTGAATAATAAATCAATCCAAAGATGAGTTTATTATTTAACAGGAGTTATTGTCAATGTTCGATCACTATACCAAGAATACCCCTTGTAATTAGGATTACTGTCCAAAGACTTGATATTAATGTTATACTAGATATCTTGAGATGGGGCTTACCATTATTTGAATTTATTGATCATTAAATGTGGATGAGCATGTTTATTTATTCATTTTTTGTTCTCTATACATCTAATTCATTTGCTACTTTTATATCTGCCTATATTAATTCTATTCACATGCTTAATGAGACAAACTTCAAAGATTGGAAGAAGAACATATTGGTTGTTCTTGGCTGCATAGATCTTGACCCTGCACTTTAGATTAAGGAACTCACTCCTCTTACAAAAGAAAGTTCACGTGATAAGAAGTGAAATTTTGAAAAACATGATCGCTCAAATCGCATGAGCCTAATGATCATTAAGCGTGACATTTCGGAAGCCTTTATAGGTCTAGTATCCAAAAGGGTAACTAATGCTAAGGAGTTCCATGTTGAAATTAAGAAGCGTTTTGTGAAGTATGATAAGGCTGAAACAAGTATGCTTTTGCAAAGCTTGATTTCAATGAAGTATAAAGGCAAAAGGCACATAAGGGAGTCCATCATGGAAATGTTTCACATTACTTCCAAACTTAAAGGGCTAAAGCTTGAACTATCTAACGACTTGCTCATACATTTGGTATTGACCTCGCTTCCTACACAGTTCAATAAATTTAAGGTTAGTTATAATTATCAGAAGGAGAAATGGTCTCTAAATGAGCTCATTTCATACTGTGTGTAAGAGGACGAAAGGTTGAAGTAAGAAAGAACTGAAAGTGCTCACTTAGCAAGCAATTCTAAGGATAATGGCAAGAAAAATAAGAAGGAATATGAAACTACTCCTAAAAGTCTAGCACAAAAGAAATGGAAGGAAGACAAAAGGAACTTGTTTCTTTTGCAACAAGACTGGACATGTGAAGAAGAACTGCACCAAATATCATGCTTGGCGTGCAAAGAAAGGTATAATTCTTACTTTGGTCTATTTTGAGGATAATTTAGCTTCAATACCCAGAAACACTTTGGTGGATAGATTCTGGTGCTACTACTCACGTAAATGTTTTTATGCAAAGCTGCTTGAGCTACCGAAAGTCAAGTGATGGTAAAAGATATATCTATGTGGGTGATGGAAAATCACTAGAAGTTGATGTGATAGGCACTTTTAGGTTATTATTAGGAACTGGTCATTATTTTGAATTTAAAAGACACCTTTGTTGTACTATCTTTTAGATGGAATTTGGTTTCTGTTTCTTCGTTGGACAAATCTGGATACTATTGTTCATTTTAAAATAATCAATTTAGTCTTTCATTAAATTCCAATGTTATTGGTACTGATTCATTATCTATATATGATAACCTATAATACTTGATATTATTGCATCACATAATGAAACCTTGCATGTGGAATCACATGGTATTAAACGTAAAATAAATAATGAGAATTCAGCAAAATTATGGTACAATCGCTTAGGTCACATCTCAAAAGTTAGAGTTGAACGACTTGTGTCAGATGGTATTTTGTATTCCGTTGACTTCATGAATTTTGATGTATGTATTGATTGTATCAAGGAAAATAGTCCAAAACAAGGAGATTAGGTACTTGTAGAACTTCGGATGTCTTGGAATTGATACATATAGATATTTGTTGACTATTCCTTATGGCTTCTTGGAATGGTCAATAACATTTTATATCATTCATAGATGTCTACTCACGTTATAGGTACCTATATCTCATTTATGAAAAGTTTGAGTCACTGGACGTGTTCAAAGCTTTTAAAACTGAGGTTGAGAATCAACTCAACAAGAGGATAAAGAGA
>NW_019237634.1:0-1992 GCF_002742605.1 Olea europaea var. sylvestris | reverse complement strand
AGCAACAAAAAGTGTTTGGATCTGCAGTTCGAGCAATTGAAAATATAATCCTTGTAGATACAAATGGGTCTTTATACAAAAGAAAAATGAAAATAATTAAATTACAAGATACAAGGTCCAACTTGAAGGTTAAGGTTTCTCACAAAGATCAGGAATTGATTATAAAGAAACATTCTCCCGTAATAGACACCATCACTTTTACAAAGGCTCGATATAGACCTTATGAATATAGTAACTGCTTATTTGTACAGTTCACTTGGTAGTGACATATATGAAAGTCCTCAAAGAACTTAAAGTACCAGGTTCAAATAATATGTGCTCAAAAACCAAGTTCTCAATTAAATTGCAAAGATCATTATATAAATTGAAACAATTTGGACACATGCAGCATAATCGCCTCAGCGAATATTTGTTGAAGAATGCCTATAAAAAGGACGATATCTACTAATGTGTTTTCATAAAGAAAACAAATGCTGAATTTGAAATTGTGGTAGCTTATGTTGATAAATTAAATTTAATTGGAACTCTTAAAGAGTTCAATAAAATTGTAGATTGTTTGAAAAACAAATTTGAGATGAAAGATTTTCTAAAAAATCAAATTTTATCTCGGATTGAAGATTGAACATTTTTCAAAATGATTATTTGTTCATCAATATATATATATACACACACACACACACACACACACATACATCCATTAGCATCACCTATGGTTCTTTGATCATTTGATGTGAAAAAATATTCATTCGTACACTTGAAGATAGAGAAAATATTCTGTCCTGAAGTGACATATCTTAGAGCAATTAAAGCATTAACTAGTCTTGCAAACTGCATTCGATCTGACATAACTTGTTATGCAAATCTAATTGCAAGATATAGTTCTACATTAACTCAAATTCATTAGAATGGTATTAAACATATTTTTCGTCACCTAAAGAGTACTATTGATTTGAAATTATTTTATTCTCAAAAGTCGGGATCTGCTTTAGTGGGATATGTAGATGTAGTCTCTCTGACCCACATAACGCTAAATCACAAATAAGATATGTATACATGGAGAAACATCCATATTATGGATATCTGTGAGGCAATCTGTAACGATCCGGGTCCCTGTACCCAAGCCGTTAGCTTATGCACTCTCCGCTTTGAGTGGACATTACTCCCACTTATCCCTCACGAATTTCTATCGTGTCCCTCAAGATTCGAACTCACAACCTTTCTTTTAAGTAAGATTTAAGTTGAATCCTGGAACCAATTGGAGAATGCGATAGAAAGCCGTGAAGGGTAAGTGGGCGCAAGGTCCACCCCAAGCGAACAGTGTGTAAGCTTACAACTTGATCGCAGGTCTACCCAAATGCACTTTTTTTGTAACGACACGGGTCTTTGTACCCAAGCCATTAACTTACGTACTGTCTGCTTTGGGTGAACTTGCCCCCACTTACCCCTCACGACTTTTTGTCGCGTCCCCCAGAATTCAAACCCATAACATTTCTCTTAAGTAAGACTTAAGTTCGAATCCTGAGGGATGGGACAGAAAACCGTGAGGAGTAAATAGACGCAAGGTCCACCCAAATCGAACATTACATAAGCTAACGACTTGGGTACAGAGACCTGGGTCGTTACACAATCCTTGACAGCAATATCCTTAAATCATTCAGAAATTATTGCGATTCATGAAACATGTCGAGAATGTGAATGGTTGAGGAATATGGCCCATTATATCCAAACATTATGCAGATTAACTTCAACAAAAAGATAGTCCAGCAATTTTGTATGAAAATAATGTAGTTCGTATTGCACAACTAGAAGGAGGCTATATCAAAGGTAATAGGACGAAGCATATTTCTCCAAAATTCTATCATACACATGAGGTTTAAAAGAATGGCGACATCGATATCCAACAAATTCGCTCAAGTGATAATGTAGCCAATTTATTCACAAAACACTACTAATATCTATATTATAATTTTTTATTTTTATTTTTTTTTGGAT
>NW_019237633.1:0-1992 GCF_002742605.1 Olea europaea var. sylvestris | reverse complement strand
GAGGAACTACAAGAATCTCCCTTACAAGATCTTTTATGATTGATTGATACAACCACTCATCGTAGCAGCCATACTATCAAATCAAAATGTCTAGTCCAATCCTTACATGCTAAGCCATAGGGCTGCAAATGGTTAGAACACTAAATGTGTTTGAGCCTAGGATTGACATAATAACATCTATGAATGACGTCTATGACAAGACGTCTTGACCATCAAGATAAAACCACGTGTAACTTCATTCAACGGTCAATATTTATCTTCTCATACTATAAAAGCTCTCACATTATTCTCTAACATGCTTCGGGATCCGAACCCTTTCTCTATGGTTCAATGACTTTAGCACGTCCTATAGCTAATTATATATTCTAGAAGAGACTCAGTTGATTGTCAGATTGCTCGTGGCCACCTCCCTGCCATCGAAGAAGGCTACCGACTACGTGCTCTAACGATTTTGTTCAAGTGTACAAGAAGTTATATGGACATGAATGGAACTGGGATCTGTTGGCCACATCGTTCGTTCAGATTTTAGAGCCAACAAATTGGCACCATTTGTTGGAAACCACGAACAACCCCGTAGAACTCCTCCCTTGAAAAAGATTTTATCCTTGAAGAAAGAACAAGTATGAGTTTCAAAATAAGAATGTTCAAAGTACTCTTTATTTCTATTTGGGTATCTTGAGTTTTCCTTGAAAAAAGGTATCTGCTCTATAAGATTTTCTCTTTGAGTAAAAGAGGCATCTACCCATAATGAGCGCCAGCGAAGAGAATACCCATCCAAGAAAAACAAGAGAGGTCTCTGATAAAGAAGTCATTCAAACCTATATTACCTATTGTTGACCCCATCATCGTAGGTGATAAGTACATGACTCGTCTCACCAGAGCGATGGAAGTAATGTTTGCTAACATGAGGTACATAACTAAGCATAACACTATGGTGCGATAGCTCCTCATTCAAATGCAAGAGCAAGCTGGTTATCAAATGTCCTAAAATGTGCACTAGCCAAGCCTCTACCATCACTAAGAAGATGAGGTTTAAAATAGAGGACCCAATCTCATCGTCACATAAGAGGTGCCAGCCTTAGTGAAAGAAAGGTAGGAGTGGATGTATCAACAAACTACACATCCGACCGACCTGCAAACTACCCGTTCAATAGACAGGATAATTTATCTCTTTAATATAAACAAGAGTGGAGGCCTCAAAGGTCTTCCAGCATCTTCAATAGGTCTGGTTTAGAGGCCCCTAAAAGTAAGACCCACCAGCCACCTCCCATAATAAGGCCTCATGAGCGCGAGGATTTTTTCAATGAAAGAAAAAAAAAAAAGAGCAAATAGAGTTTAATTCATTGGTCATATTTCTCTTTATCGAGAAATTGAAAAAGCCATATGGGGGTTTTCAAGGTCATAGGCCCCAAAATGACCCCCAGAATCTTCAAATAGGCAAGAGAGAAGGTCAGTGGAGGCCATAAGAGAATAAGAAAGGACCTTCCAACCTGCTAATATCAAGCTGATGAGAGAGATTTTGATGGACATACTAGTCCATAAAATTGATGAGGACGATGATAACCTCCCCTCTATGTTCCAAGTCACTTTATGCCTCCCAAAATTCCATTCTATAGAGGAAAAGACGATCTAGAAAATGACTTTTAACACTCATAAAACCACATGAGCTTGAGAGGTGCCTTCCCATCTCTAAAGTGTAGAGCCTTCCAATTAATCCTTTGTAGAGAGGCCAAGAGGCGGTATGGCAGACTCTACCAGTGAGCATTAGGATTTGGACAAATCTCAAGAAGTAATCCTTGAACCAATACCTTTCCAAGAACGAAGGAGAGAGGCTCACATCCAATCCCTCCAAGACATGAGGTAAGCAGTTGATGAGACAATGAATAATTATCTAGACCATTTTTCACCAATTAGAAGACCTCTAGAAAAACGTCGCTGATGTAGGAGCCCTTTTCGCGCTAAAAGGAGGCATCAATATGAAGACCCTATTCT
>NW_019237632.1:0-1992 GCF_002742605.1 Olea europaea var. sylvestris | reverse complement strand
AAAAAAAAATTATCGACCCGAGTTCAAATACATTGACTATAAGACTTATTAGTTTGTTTAATTTGTATTAGAAAACCTTACAATAAATTCAAAGTGAATATAGACTAAACATGGCCTGCTATGGACGAAAAGTTTGTTTGCATCATTTTTTAATAAATGTAGCGCATTTGGTTGAACATAATGATGTAAAAGTTTCAAGTACTTAGACCTTAAATGTATTCACAATACTAGTTATTTTATTGTTGTATTCAAAGAGTCCATCAATGAAAATTTAATTAGAAAAACATTGTCCTCTATTAAGTCATTGCCAACAAAAGTATTGTGTCCTTTTTTCCTACATATATAAAAGAGTGAAACTTTGGTTGGACAAGTATTGCAAATATGTATCGTACTGTACTTTTTTTTTCTTTTTATTATTTTGGCCCATTGGAAGAAAGCGTATAGCAGTCCATTTCTTCATTTTTTTCACTCAGTCTACTATTCTTGAACTACTCTTCTTCTTCTTCTTCTTTCCAAAAATCCAAAAAATTGAAATCTCGTGTGAATTCGAATTGCAAAAGAATGCCTATACACGCTAATGTTTTGGATGGGCTGATCAGTTACTCTTATATGAGTTACGTGATTACTTTATTTTTATTTTTATGTGGTCTTTACGCTTGTTTAAGCTTTCAATTGCTTCAAAGAATCGAGTAGAAGCCTTTTTTTTTTTTTTTTTTTTTTGCGCTCTGTGAAAGTAATATTTGCTAGATCTTTCAATTGTTGACATTAGTTGTAGAATAATAGATGGAGACGAGAAGGTGAACATCTATTGGGATTATTCATCATCTACTTAGAAATATATTGTCTCTCCAAACTCAGTATTATCATTTAGAGATCAAACGTGAGTGGTTTAGTGATCTGGGTGTTGCTGAAGTGTTCTATAATTGGATTGCAGTCTTTATATTTTATTGCGATCCGAGTCATTGCTTGATTTGAACTAAACTGCTATATATTGAATTGTGATCTCTAGATGGTAATCATGAGCCTGGGGAGACAATATATTTCAATTTCATTATGTTAACATGTTTGAATATGCTATATAGAATTTACGTCTTATGTATTTTTAAGTTTATGTATTTGATCATATTAAATTTATGTGACTGCTTGAGTGTTTGAAATATTGTCTAGGTTGCATTTTGATAGCTATAAATTAAGAATTAACTTTCTACATATTTGTCATAAATGCTAATCTTTAATCAGCACTTGGTTTAGTTTCTAATCCATTTTCGTCATGTAATAGGGATAATATGAATAAGGAAAGACACGACAAAGTAGGAAGATTAGAGGAATTTATTGATCAGCGCTTGAAACCCGACCTTGTTCGTGCTGGACGAAGAATGCACTCTCCGCGCTGTGCGGAGAGGCACTATACCTCTCGGTGGTGCAGCTCAATTTTTTTTCTTTTTTCTTCTTTATTTAAATTAACAGCTCCAATTTCTCGATTTTTAGAGAAATTTTGAGATTGTTCGTGTTTTGTGAATTTTTAGTCAAATTTAATTGGAAACGTGTCAATGAACAAATATCAGCAACAAAAGCTGTTGATGTGGAGCCAATTTTGGGCAAATTCCTTGGTATAGGCCCTTGTTTATGCGTTGTTTCCTTTTAGTAAGTTTTGTTTTGGTTATATGTCGATGTATTTAAGTCGAATTTGAATTTCGTTTGTTGGAGGATAATTCTTAAGATTAGTACTCTCAATTTTAGTCATTATCTTAATTTTTTTTTTTTTCATTTTTGAAAAAAAAAAAAATTCATCTCAAACATTAAGGTAAAGTGAATATAACATATACTTATATTTAATATTCACCAATAAACGTGCAACGCACATTTTTCTCACTAGTTATCCATAAAATTTTCTTTGGCAACCTGTGTTTAAACATCAACAACACACAGTATACAAGAAGTCAACTAGCTCATATCTGTCATCATGTACCTCTTCACTTCTTTTTTCCTTGC
>NW_019237631.1:0-1992 GCF_002742605.1 Olea europaea var. sylvestris | reverse complement strand
ACTTGTTCAACCTGACATAATTAATAAGGAAATTAATTATTCGGAGGCCTAAACGAAGGTATTTGGCTAAAATCCCATGATCCCGGGTCTATGCCCCGAGTCCAATTTCTCGTGCCGTTTCCTATCAACCTGCCAAATTTCGGTCCATTCCGACACCGTCGTGACAAATGACAAAATTGCCCCTAGTGCGATTTTCTTTGTTAATTCTCTGTCCAACACTTTTTCAACCTGACATAATTAATATGAAAATTAATTATTCGGAGGCCTAAATGAAGAAATTTAACTAAATCCCGTGATCCAGAGTCTATGCCCCGAGTCCAATTTCTCGGGATGTTTCCAATCAACTTGCCAAATTTTGGCCCACTCCGACACCATCGTGACAAATGACAAAATTGACCTTGGTGCGTTTCTTCTTTGTTAATTTTTTGTCCAACAATTCTTCAACCTGACATAATTAATAAGGAAGTTAATTATTAGGAAGCCTAAACGAAGGAATTTTTGCTAAAATCCAATGATCACGGGTCTGTGCCCCAAGTCCAATTTCTCGGGCCGTTTCCAATCAACCTGTCAAATTTCGGCCCATTCCGACTCCGTCGCGACAAATGGCAAAATTGCCCATGGTGCGGTTTTGCGTTGTTAATTTTCTGTCCAACACTTCTTCCACCTGACAAAATTAATACAAAATTCATTATTCGAAGGCCTAAACGAAGGAATTTGGCTAAAATCCCGTGATCCCGGGTTTGTTCCCTGAGTCCAATTTCTCGGGCTGTTTCTAATCAACCTGCCAAGTTTCGGCCCTTCCGACACCGTTGCGACAAATGTAAAAATTACCCCTGGTGCGGTTTTGCGGTGTTAATTATCTATCCAACACTTCTTCATCCAGACAAAATTAATACGAAAATTCATTATTCGGAGGCCTAAACGAAGGAATTTGGCTAAAATCCCGTGATCCCGAGCCTATGCCTTGAGTCCAATTTCTTGAGCCGTTTCCAATCAACCTGCCAAATTACGGCCCATTTCGACACCGTTGCGACAAATGGCAAAGTTGCCCCACGTGCGGTTTTTCTTTGTTAATTTTCTGTCCAACACTTCTTCAACCTGATATAATTAATAAGGAATATAATTATTCGAAGGCCTAAACGAAGGAATTTGGCTAAAATACCGTGATCCCGGGTCTATGCCCTGAGTCCATTTTCTCGGGCCGTTTCCAATCAACCTGCCAAATTTTGGCCCATTCCGACACCGTCTCGGTGAATGACAAAATTGCCCATGGTGCTGTTTTGCGTTGTTAATTTTCTGTCCAACACTTCCTCAACCTGACAAAATTAGTACGAAAATTCATTATTCGGAGGCCTAAACGAAGGAATTTGGCTAAAATCCCGTGATCCCAGGTCTGTGCCCCGAGTCCAATTTCTTGGGCCATTTCCAATCAACCTGTCGAATTTCGGCCCATTCCGACATCGTCGCGACAGATGACAAAGTTGCCCTTGGAGCGGTTTTTCTTTGTTAATTTTTTGTCCAACACTTCTTCAAGCCGACATAATTCATAAGGAATATAATTATTCGAAGGCCTAAACGAAGGAATTTAGCTAAAATACCGTGATCCCCGGTCTGTGCCCCGAGTCCAATTTTTTGGGCCGCTTCCAATAAACCAGCAAAATTTCGGCCCATTCTGACATCGTCTCGACGAATGACAAAATTGCCCATTGTGCAATTTTGCATTGTTAATTTTCTGTCCAACACTTCTTTGACCTGACAAAATTAATACGAAAATTCATTATTCGGAGGCCTAAACGAAAGAATTTGGCTAAAATCCCGTGATCCAATTTCTCGGGCCGCTTCCAATCAACTTGCTAAATTTCGACCCATTCCGACACCGTCGCGACAAATGTCCAAATTGCCCCTGGTGCGGTTTCACTTTGTTACTTTTCTGTCCACCACTTCTTCGACCTGGCTTAATTAATAAGGAAATTATTTATTCGGGGGCCTAAA
>NW_019237630.1:0-1992 GCF_002742605.1 Olea europaea var. sylvestris | reverse complement strand
GGCCATTGATGGAAGTTGGAGGTCAAAGCATACAAGTCAAAAAGTGGAGGATTTGAGATGCAATTATTGAGGGACTTGGCGGCAAATGACACAAAATCCATTTATTTGGCAGCCAATTACAGTGAATTGGGCGCTTGTGGGCCATTTTAATTATTGGGGGTCATTTTAAATGCTTCTCGAAACTTCAGGGACCAAAGCTGAAAATTTTCCTAGGTTTTACTATTAAAAACTATGCAGATTTGGGGGAAGAAAAAAAAAACCTAGAGGACCGACAGAAGAATCAAAGAAGCCGCCGGCTGCTGGAAGGAGAATTGTGGGCTAAATTATAGTATACATCTCACTTCTCACGCCAAAACAGAGGCAGCCAATATTATAATTTGCACACACATTGAGGGCTGCCTTGTGGGGAATATACATAAAAGACTTGGAGGGGAGTTTGCTGTTGAATTAGAGGAGTTTACCATTAATAAGGCCGGCTGCCAGAAGCTGGAATTTGTGATATATACTCATAGAAATCGAGGCTGTTCTCATCAGATATACACGCACAACTTGAGAAGAATAATTGGGGAATTAAAGAGGCTGCCCCGTTGCTAAGAGTTATTAATATATACCTACGGAAACGGAGGCAAAAGTGGAGAGAAGCTGCCGGCTGGGGTTAGGCTTCAGCTGCTGAATTATATAATACATACATACATAAGCTGCTGGTGGCAATTAGAATATAAACTTTGTCGGCCAGCTTTAGGATTAATAGTTCAGCCAGCTTCTGGTAGAGAAATTGGTGGGCTGCCGTCTGCTGGAAGAAACCATTCACATGCATTAAAAAGGGGAGGAATTACACGTCAATTGCAGGAGAAAAAAGTGGAGAGAAAGGGCTGTATTTTATTATTTATAAACATACAAAACTGCCGACAGATTGGAGAAAATAGGAGGCAGAACCTGGTGGAGAAAAAGGCACAACTGGCAGCTAAAAAACAAGGGAGAAAGAAAGGGAAAGCTGGCTGGAATTGAAAGTCAAAGAAAGAGGCTGGAAAGTATATATGTTTATACATTCATGCACATGCAAAGGTGGCAGCTGGGTATTTTCTTTTATTGTGGTGCAAGAGCTTGAAGATTAATTATGTCCCGTCGATTTTCGGTGATTTCCTTCCACTCTTATGTGTTTAATTCCAACAGTATGCTAGGCTAATTTTTCTCACGTATTGGATGATGACAAAATTGTTTAATTATTAGTTTTAATTCGAGACCTATGTTTTTATGTTAATTCTTGCGTTGTGATTCCAATAATATGCATAACTAGATTGTTCTAGTATTTGCGCACCATTAGGATAATAAGTTGCTTTTTCGTAGTGTTGGAAAACTCACGATAGGTAGAACACTGTTATTGGGACACATGGGCAATAAATAGTAGGAACAGTATTTGTGGCGTGTGCGATCTTATATGATAATCCTAATTGTCAATGCATGTTTGCCATATGAACTCGACTTAGGAATAGGATCGTCTCGTGGTAATCATAGATTTATTATATCTTGGGAAAGAATAATAAATAAATAAATAAATGGAATTATCGATCGTCGCAATTGCATAAATTGAGATAATTATTATTGGTTGAGAATTAGAACTAAGAATTAATCAATGGCGTCGGAAATCCAATACGTTTACACATTTAAATTTTTAAACCAAATTTAATTATTTTCACGAGTTTTAGTTATAAAAATTATTTAGTTATTCCCTCGATCGTTTTTTCTGTTACAAATACGAATTAACTATATCAAGTATACTAAAATTGATCCTTATTCCCTGTAGGACGATAACTCTTTCATCACGATTATTACTTGTACAACGAACCCGTACGCTTGCGGGATTTTGACGAACAAGTTTTTGGCGCCGTTGCCGGGGAATAACGGTGTGAATTTTAGTTATTAGATATTTTAGATTCGTTTTTATTTTTACTTTTATTGTTTTCATTTTCATTTAATTTTTTTAGTTGTTTT
>NW_019237629.1:133915-134909 GCF_002742605.1 Olea europaea var. sylvestris | reverse complement strand
TGTTCCACAACTAACAATACTCCTTCCAACTTTCTTTCTATAAGTACCAAAGAGCCAATCCTTTGCAAGGTAATATAACTTCACAATTCATGTTTATATTCACTCCTCTCCATTAGTGATAACAAGGTCTGGGGATTGTTGTTACCAAAACTCGTGGTTTTGTTTACCGTCAACTGACTTGATTGTCGGAGTGTATGGGGTCACTACCATCCTCACTCGGAATGGTCATATACTTATGACAAGTTTATGACGTGTGCAGGGAAGAATACAAGTGGATTTGCTATTCGTTGGCTATGTGGAAGGTCCATTTTCCGAGGTTAACAACAACTTTGCTTCTTCATCTCTTCATTCTAGCTACTAGCTTCTCAAGTGGGTAGCTTGGTAAGCAAGCTACCTTAGCATCAGTAAACTCCCTATCAATAATAGGCCAGAGTGATGGGTAAGGTAGCTTCCTCTTCAATGGAAAGGGGAATCACCCTTTCATGGTCGATCCTATACAACTACCTTTTCGCGCAACATGATCATGAACAAAGATATAGAATTGCAAAGGAAGGACGAAATGAACCATCCCACCCATCTTGATCGGAAAAAAATTGAAGAAAGAAACCCTAGATATGCTACTGAAGCCACTACTCGTGCTAGTTAAATCCATAATGAAGTTGCAAGTGCTAACAAATCTACCGCTAGCTCTACTAATGATGCTATAGGTTACGGATCAATATTACTTTATTAAAAAGGGTGTGGTTGAAAATAAGAGTGAAAAGTATATTTTGAAAATAATGGTGACTAAACAAAATTGGCAAACTGTGCATCACTTTTGTACTTAACTAAGAGCATTAATGCGAACTTTACAAATGAAATTTGAATTACAGATGTGACTTATTGAAAATAAAATAATGCCCCCTCTTTGGAGGCCTTTAGTTTACTTTAATTTATTTTTAACTATAAATTCATACAATGAAATATTTTACACATAAACTTAAAACTTTTTTCA
>NW_019237629.1:122170-125948 GCF_002742605.1 Olea europaea var. sylvestris | reverse complement strand
GCCAACTGTTAAAGTAGCACTAGCTGCCTTGGGCAGCTGCTAGTTGATCAGCGTTTTACTTATGTTTGGTACAATAGATTGGTCGACTTTGATCTAAGTTTAGTTTTGTATGGACCGAGTCAAATCAAGATAAGTTAGGTACAAAATTAATTAATTTTTAAAGGTATGGTGGTGGATTACTATTTTGGATCCTTGAAAATTCTTAGGTTGAAAATTCAGAATAAGTATTGTGCTTAGGTCAAATTAGTTTTTAATTTAATTTTTGAGTCGACTTTTGGGCCATAAATAATTGTCAATTTATCGCTTTATGAATACTTTAAATTATTGTTTATAATATTATCGTTCTAGATATCATGATATGATAAACAGAATGCATATCATTGTACAATGATTTTTCTTTTATTAATTTAATTTAGATTAATTTTTTTTGGATGAAAAAATCGTGATAATTAAATTGCATATTGATTTGATTAATGTGAATGGTTGATAATTATTCATATTTTTCTTGATTATTTAATTTAAAGTAAATTTATCTGGAAGGAAAATTTTTAATAATTAAACTATATGTTAATTTTGTTTATTTGAATAGCTGATAATTATTTAAAAAATTCTTGATTAATTTAATTTGATTAATGTGAACATGTGGTTATTATTTATTATTAAAATTCATTAATTTAAAATATTGAGTGAAGTGGGCGTTTATTTAAATAAAAGTCTAAGGTCTCATTTGATCAATCCATAAGCAAATTAATGCACTTGCCTCGTGTCAATAATGCAACGGATTCCCTATAAGAGGGCCACTTAGTTCGAATTGTTTGGTTGATTTTCCTATGATAAGGCAGTCTAAATAAAGCATAATTTGACATCATACTATAGACGGTGAAATTATTTTCATGTCTTTAGAGATTGAGACAAATGCTATACATTCAAATCGAGATCATCAGCAAACCTTCTACAGAGGCTCTTATTTATGATCTTGGTAACCAAATAAAATGATACTAGACTAATATAGAAATTGTTATCAGATATGATTTATCTAGTAGGAGGGTTTCAACTTTATCAGTAAACACGGTTAGATTTCCTGTAGAGGGGTCTACTGAATCACAACGATCAATTAATTGTTACATTATTGTAGTTAGATGGATCTATATGTGCATTCATGATCATATGTTAAATTGTTATTTGCTACTCAATTTTAATATACTACATATGATTATTTTTATGTGAAATATCACTTGACTAAGTTTTCTGTTATTCGAAAACAAAACAAACTAATCTAAAAAAAATAAAATATGTGGATTGAAAATGTAATTTGATATTTATGCTCAATGCAGAATAACTTAATTTTGTGCTTTAGGGATGTCTCGATAGACCTACAAAGACCATATAAAAAGTCCAAAAAGTTGAATATATTGAGTGGAAGACTGTAGAAAAGATGGCTAGCTGTTTTATTTTGACTTCAATGTCAAACATGCTGCAATGAAATGCTTGAAAGTCAGAGTACCTTCCATAACATATTCCAAACTCTTCAAGGCATGTTTGGTCATCAAAATGGGAAGGCAGATAATTATGTTTTTGCACACTTATTTAATAAATAAATATGCTTATTATTGATGAAAATAGCGGATATCGACTCTAAGTCATAAACCTCAAATGAAAAGAGAACAAGGCAAAAGGGAGTAACATAGGACGAAGGCATACAAAAATTGTGAAGTTGAGACCAAAATGCATAAGTGTAGAAAGTTGAAGGATCTTGGATGCAATTTATGGAGGGAGTAATTGAAAAAATTCAAAATTTGAGGACCAAATTGTACAAGATTAGAGCTAAGGGTCATTTAGTTCAAATTACTAGAGGACTTGTGATCAAAGGAAAAAGAAAAAAGGAATGAAATGATTCATTTTGGCATAGAGATGGGTATGTAAAAAACTTGGGATCATTTTTATTGTTTGTTCAAAATCTAGGGACTTAGATGCAAATTCTCTAGATTTTTAAAGTTAAAAAGCGGCAACCTTATTCTATCTCCTTTTTTCTTCAATTTTTCCTCTCTTTCATTTTTCTTTTCCTTCCTTTTCTTTTCTTTTTCTTTCTTTCATCTTTCTTTTCTTTTCCTTTTCCTTTTCATTTTCTTGATATTTTTGGAGCAAATCAAAAGCACAAGGAAAGTATATTCAAGGATGTAGAGAGATTTTGGAAAATCAAGTTCAAGCCTTTAACATCTTCAAAAATTCAACAAAAAGGGTTGTATCTCGAATCTTGTATTTTCTTTATTAATATCTTCTATTTGCAATGTATTATATAAAATGTTCCCCTTTTTATCATATGTTAACATTAGCTAAATATTTGTTTTGGATTTATGGTAGTAACTTAAACTGGCTTGGATTAATTTCAATATTTGCTTTTTAATGTCCACTTCATATTTGCATTGCTTCTTCAAAATATTTAACCAAAGATGGATATTTTTAAAATTCCTTTCCATTGTGCTTTATTGAGTATGAACAGTTTTCCAGCACACTCATATTAAGAACGACATGGAATACAATACAATGTGACTTTCATCTAAAGCATTAGGTAGAAAGGTATCAAAACCCGAGGTCTATATGTTTTTGAAAACTTAGCCCCTGTTCGACGGCTTACTTTCAACTCTTTTTTATTTTTTACATACTGATTTTTAATATATTCGCACAATAAAATATTTTTCACGTAAATTTATAACTTTTCTTTTTTTAACCGCACATTTTAGAACCCCAAATTTTCTAGTTGTGTTGCATATAATTTACTTGTCAGTTAATAGGAATGTCATGTCTAGTAAATCTATATGCAAGTTCATTTGCTATGCCTAATAGTTAATTTGCATTATATGATTTTTTTCTTAATAGTCGAGGGATCAAAGAGGAAAAAAATAAATTGTAAATGAAATAGTATGCATATTCATTTCCTTCATATTTTTCGGTCAATACAGTTTTTGGAAAAGTGAAACAGCTATAACCATGATTAATAATATTAATTATTACAAGTCCAATTAAGGTTATAGTTATACAGTTTGACTAGGATGTTGATATTAATTATCACAAATTCAATTAAGATTATTCAATTCGACGAGAATGTTTTGGAAATCAATGATATAAATATATTATATTTATCTTAAATTAATTTTGCTTATCACCATTTAAGTTTGTAGTTTAGTTAAAATTTAATTATTAATCAATTTAGGATAACCATTCATGTTTAGACAAGTCATACGAGTCTTGTATGTATTTGATAATTAATGCAATTGAACTAATTAATTAATCATTATCTACATAATCTAGGATAATAACTAATTGATTATGATACAATCCTAATCCTAATCAAAATACCTTAATTTTATCTATAAATACCAACACCGTGCACATATGTTTGCCACAAAACCCATTCTTTAACTTTTGTTTCATTCTTTAAAATTTCAGCATAAATCCCTCTCTATTTACAAATATCAGGTAAAAATTAGCACATTGGATGGAGGTGGATGAGTGAATGTGCCGAACCAATGGATTATCGTCACGACCTGTCTTATTTGTTGAATTTTATTAGTTTGGAGTAACATTATAATTTTTTAATTAGTCCTAGTTCAATTTTTACTCAAATGTCATTATATTAAAATTTATATTTTAAGGCCATTAAGAAATTCTATTTGGCAACACATTGGGGTGCTAGAATTCAGGGCATTACACATATTCTCCACAAATGTTACACCCCATTTCATACTAGTCAAAGGTCAATATTATTTATTCAAAGTCA
>NW_019237629.1:118241-121738 GCF_002742605.1 Olea europaea var. sylvestris | reverse complement strand
GTATTACAATGAGATATGGAGTTAAGGTTGGATTTTGATTTTTTTTTAATTAATTTTCGGGCAAAACTCGTGCATAGTGCTATTTTTGAAATTCTGCTCAGAAAGTGCCATTTCTGTCAATGGTTTTGGTGGCAGATTTCAATATATAGAAATTGGTGCTACATTTCTATATTCTGGAATTTTAGTGCTATTTTTATCAAACCTTGGATTTCCAAATTTTAAAAGGTTTGAATGAATTTATATGACAAATATTGAAGTCTACGTATCGAACTAAATATGTATAAGGTTTGTATAGTATATATATAAAGTAGTGATTTTAAGAATTATAGTGATTTAATGGATTTTATGATGTTTGGTGATTTGTTAGTAAATAATTAAAGAGATGAAAAGTTAAAGAAATAGAGGGGCAAGAATAAATATAGAAGTTAGGGGAACTACGTGGTAGATTTTTAGTAGTTTAATTGTTAGATTTTGGCTTGAGTTATTATACATTTATTTCAGGTAGTGGCATGAAAGTTTGGAAATGCCCATCAATTTATTCGGATTGCTATCCATACATACATCTGTGAGTGGAAAAATTATATATTTTCAAATAGTAATAAGGTACTTATACTATTACATTACGTGTGATTATGCAAATTATTTGTTTAACTACATAATTAATATGGAAAGATTCTTTCACTATGATATATGTGGAATTTAAAGTTTGGATATGGATTATTTGTGAGTTGGAATGTGAGACACATGTGATATTGAGATCGATCAGAAAAGTACCCGTGATTATATACTTCTTCTCGTTCACAGAGGAGCCCTAGCCGTGTTCTATCCTACACGGAGGGGTCTTGACCTAATATTGGTCTTGATCGTGTACATATAGTTCACAGAGGGGCCTTGGCCGTATTCTATAATTGATTATTAGAGGTCTTGAGATAGACTTTCATTCATGGAGAGGGCCAAAGACCCGTGGCGAAAGTGCTTAACCCGAGGGGCGGATTACAAATTTTAGTCAGAGGATACATTTTTGGTAGATCACATGTGATGTGATGAGATGATGGTATAGATATCAGCTAATGGCTATATCGTGGGTATGAGATGATATTTTTAGAGTTATGAGAATGTCTCTTTTTTTGCTATAAATTTTATGAGGTTGTCATGTGAATTACTAAATGATATGAACTTGATGTCTATATATGAGAAAAATGTTTAAATGAGAAAGTATAATTATTTTCAAACTCTTCGACTCACTGAGCTATAAACTCATACTTTCCAAGGTTTTTCTTACAGGTAGTATTGGTCCTTGATAGCTTGAGGAGTTTGGTGGTTTTAGAATTAGAGCCACACTACATATTAAGTGATACGATTCATTTTTGTAAAACATGAAGTAATTATTTCGGGCCCATTGCATTATATTTTTCATAAATATTTAATTTTGGAGCATATTTTGTAGTAAGTCATAATCAGCCTTGGTAGTGGACCTAATATCTAATCAGCGTCTATAATCGGCGCACGTCACGTTCCTAGTCCATTAGCGTGATTCGGGACGGGACGTGTCAGAGTAGTACCAGAGCATGGCTTCTAAGGTTTTGAAAGTCTTTGTAGTTCATGCATTGACATATCTTGCATATTCGTATGGTCATATGTCGTGGTGGCAAAAATCATTGGCTCTCAGCTCAAATGTATGTGACCAAAAATGATAAAAAGATATTTTTAACAAATCCAAAAAGACTAGTATGTAAATATAATAGTTGCAATGGTCCGATGGTTGGAAAATGTTATTAGTTGTTGGGTTGGAATTATGGTATGTGTAACACATTAAGAGTTTGACAGATTTTAATGAATTTACAGGTTGTTTATGTATCAACATTTAAAGTGATAGAGGTACAACCACTTAATTATCAATTTATATGTTGAATTGCTTGATATAGTTTGCCCGACAAATAAAAGGAAATGAGATGCTTACAATTAGTGAGGAATTTTAATTATCTTCTGTGATTCCAATTACTTTGATTATTTATAAGATGTTAAGGGATGTGAAAAAAAGGATATACTTCATCATGATTACTTATTATGGGATGATTTGTTACTAAGAAATAGAATTAAATGGATATGTGCATTCATGTGTGTTTATGTGAAAAAAAAAAAAGAAGTGGGGAATGGTAGAGTTGGAATTTATTGAGTTTGGAAAATTAACGTTTGAAATCTTGATGATATATTGATGTATGAAAGGTTCACGGGATAAATATGAGGGTTATTATTTAGTGATGTTAAGGAAAAATTGACAAAATTAAATGTTTTAGGTCCTACGATATGATGATAAATGATAAGGTTACATGATCATAACATGTTATAGTGAGTAACAAGTAAATGAATGTTATGGCTGTCCTATAGCGAAATAATGAGATGATGTATTTGGGTTATTAAGTTAATTGGTTTTGCCATGACCATTTATTAGATTATTATGTTATCTTATATACAATTTGGAAGTTTTGAGCCAAATTTTGAAGTTAAGGTGAATTTAATGAAATTTTAGTGATGTAAATTTTTAGTTATTTTCGATTGTATTTTTAAATTTCATGAATAAAGTATTCCATTCTTCTCGAAATTTACACGTTATGGAACATATGGATGATATGTTGGATAGCTTAAAGTCTAAGATGATCATCATGTAAATTTTAGTCAATTGTGGAAAGGTATCTTTAGATTATAGTCTTAATTGAAGGCCTTTGTGCGATATACAAGAAAGCTTATGCATTGGTGATAGGCTGCTGGCCTCTTTACGGAATAAGAGTATAGAATTATCATGGATTAATTGTTATAATTGTCTCTTCATAGAAAGAAAGAGCACCAAAATTTGTGTAAATTTAAGGAGGTAAAAAGTGTTGCTATCAGATTGAGTTCTAAGGAAACATTTACTCTTGTATCAAAAGTTGATGAGGATTTAATTTATGCTAATGGATTATGTTAAGGTTTAGAATGTGTTTTGAAGTAAAATGATGAATTATGGATTATATGATAGATTATTGAAGAGGCATGATTAAAACATGATTTATAGTTGATTATATTGGGGTTGAATTTAAGAATTGTGGTGTTATCACATGGTGGGAGAGAACAATACTTATCGCTTACAGGAGTTTAAGGTATATTTTTATTCAAAAGAGCTAAACTTGAAGTTGTGTATATATTATTATTGGGTGATATAGAATTAAAGGAAAAGAATACCAATTGAGCTACTTCAATTATTGTTAGGTATAACTGAAATTTTAGAAACTCATGGACAATTAAAATTTTGTAGATATTGTCAATTTAGAATGGAAGTGGTTACCCTTAAATTTTTTTTCATTTGGGGTTTCCAAATACATAGAATGGAAACAAAATGGTATTTAGATCATTAATGATAAATCAACAAAATTTACAGGATTATTTTTAAATTACATGGTTAGTTCATGAGATACATTACTAAACTATATATGGATAAGATAGTGATTTATATGGAGTTC
>NW_019237629.1:36452-117199 GCF_002742605.1 Olea europaea var. sylvestris | reverse complement strand
AAAAAAAAAAAAAAAAAAGGTGGATATTATTTTATCAAAAGAAGAAGAAAACCTCAATTAAGAAAAGTACTGAGTAGGATTTTCTTATAAACAGCTTCCTTCAACAGCCTTATAATCTCTGAAATACTAACCCTATTTCAGGACCCCCCCCTCTTTTGGTATATATATATATATATATATATATAAAGCAGTGATTTTAAGAAATTATAGTGATTTAATGGATTTGATGATGTTTGGTGAATTGTTAGTAAATAATTAATGAGATGAAAAGTTAAAGAAATGGAGAGGCAAGAATAAATATAGAAGTTAGGGGAACTACATGGTAGATTTGTAGTAGTTTAATTGTTAGATTTTGATTTGAGTTTTTATACCGTTATTTCAGGTAGTGGCAAGAAAGTTTGGAAATGCCTGTCAATTTAGTCGGATTGCTATCTACACATACATCTGTGAGTGGAAAACTTATATATTTACAAATAGTAATAAGGTACTTATACTATTACATTACGTGTGATTATGCGAATTATTTGTTTAACTACATAATTAATATGGAAAGATTCTTTCACTATGATATATGTGGAATTTAAAGTTTGGATATGGATTATTTTTGAGTTGGAATGTGAGACATATGTGATATTGAGATCGACTAGAAAAGTACTCGTGATTATATACATCTTCTAGTTCACAGAGGGGCTTTGGCCGTGTTCATATAGTTCACGGAGGGGCATTGGCCGTATTCTAGAATTGATTACCAGAGGTCTTGAGATCGACTTATGTTCACGGAGGGGCCAAAGGCCCGTGGTGAAAGTGTTTAGCCCGAGAGATGGATTACAGATTTTAGTCAGAGGGTACATTTTTTGTAGATCACGTGTGATGTGATGAGATGATGGCATAGATATCAGCTGATGACTATATCATGGATATGAGATGATATTTACAGAGTTATGAGAATGTCTCATTTTTTGGCTATAAATTTTATGAGGCTATCATGTGAATTACTAAATGATATGAACTTGATGTCTATGTATGAGAAAAATGTTTAAATGAGAAATATAATTATTTTCGAACTCTTCACTGAGCTATAAACTCGTATTTTTCCACGATTTTTCTTACAGGTAGTATTGGTCCCTAATAGCTTGAGAAGCTTGGTGGTTTTAGAATTAGAGCCACACAACATATTGAGTGATACGTTTCATTTTGGTAAAACATGAAGTAGTTATTTCAAGCCCATTGCATTATATTTTCCATAAATATTTGATTTTGGCGCATATTTTGTAGTAAGTCATAATCAGCCTTGGTGGTGGATCTGATATCTAGTCAGCATCTATCATCAGCGCACGTTATGTTCCTAGTCCATTAGGGTGATTCGAAACAGGGCATGTCAACAAATTTGTTGTTTAAAATATTGTTTTTACCAGATAATGGCCATCAAATAAGGTCTTAAGTTTTTAATTGTTTTCAATTTGTTTGGGCTATGTTGATTCTCATTTTTATCAAAATACATATTTTTCTTTCTTGTTAACTACATATTCTTCATTAAAATAATATTACATGTATATAAAAAAAAATTTCTTATTTTTCATCCACACATTCTCCATCAATCTACTATTATAAAATTCATTTTTTCATGAAAATGGGTGTCAAAACACCCTCTCAATAATTAAAAATAATAATAATAATAAGAAGATGAAAAGAAATCCTAAAAAATGGTTCAAGATTATAATTAGTGTTCATATAACACCAAGATTTGCCGTCAACTGGGCATCCAACTCACTATGATTTTTAGGTCCACCATCCACATATAAAATTATTTTATTGAGAGAATATGTGGTAGAAAAATAAGTTTTAGATAGTTCGTCTCAAACAAGAGCTTAATATAGTCTTGAATAAGTTTCTTGTATGTGGAGGTTCGATTATTTTCCCTAAATTTTATTAAAGGCTTGATATATATGATTATATACTACAATTTTCTAAAATGAGCGACAACAAAATTTGAACGCAATAATTTCTTATTATCCTTCCTTCATCACTTGTTAGATTCCAAAAGCAAGGAGACAAACATTAAAACCAAGAATTTGGAACTTATTTTTGGTACATCGAATTTGTTGTTTTGATAATTTGTCCATGTATAATATTATATCTATAAATTATGTGATATGTACGTGACAGATGGTGTTCTACATTGATCGATTTAGCATGAATTATGTTAATTAGATTAGGTTGATCGAATCAAGAAACATCGTCTAGGGTTCAAGCTCAATCCATTAGCCTCACTTGACCCATATGTGTGTGTGTGTATGTTAATCCATTTCTCTCAAGGTAATGTGTTCTATCGTAGGCAAATCCTTATCAGCACTCTCTTTCTTTTATCTGATCGTTGATTTGATCGGAGTAATACAAATGATCATTGTTCATTTTCTCAATTGATAATCTTCGCATCCTATTGATATGTACTGGCGTATAGGTAATGTCACATCCTGTTGGCCACTCGATTTCAGTTGAGTTTTATCATTCGCACGTTTCCAATAGAATTTTACTAAAATTTCACACTGGTTTCGTTCTTTGGCGCGTTTCCAATCAAATTTGACTAAATGTTCATCTGAATTTTATTCATTGACACATTACAAACCAAATATAACTATAATTTAATCTGAGTTTTGCTAAATGGAGTGTTTTAAATCAAAAATGAGTAAAATTTTATCTGAATTTTTTTCATGGTGTTCATCCAATCAAATTTGATAGAAATTTCACATGGTTTTAGTTCATTGGCTCGTTTCCAATCAAATTTTACTAAAATTTCACATGAGTGTGGTTCATCAACGTATTTTCAATCAAATATGTCACAAATTTCATCGGCATTTTGTTCATCGATGGGTTTCCAATCAAATTTGACTAAAATTTCTCATAGGTTTAGTACATTAGCACGTTTCTAGTCAAATTTGACTCAAATTTAAATTTGATTTTGTTCATTAGCGGGTCTCCAGTTAGATTTGACTAAAATTCCGCTTAGGTTTAATTCTTTGGTGCGTTTTAAATCAAGTTTGACTATAATTTCATCTGCATTTTGTTTATCAACAGGTTTCCAATCAAATTTGACCAAAATTTCACCTGAGTTTAGTTCATTGGCGTGTTTGTAATCAAATTTGACTAAATATTCAGTTAAGTTTTATCAATGGTGCATTTCCAATAGAATTTTACTGAAATTTCATAATGGTTTTGTTCTTTGGTACGTTTCCAATCAAATTTGACTAACAATTCTTCTGAATCTTGTTCATTGTCCCGGTTTAAATCAAATATGATGATAATTTCACTTGTGTTTTGTTAAATGGGATGTTTTCAATCAAATTTGAATAAAATTTCATCTGAATTTTGTTCATTGGTGTGCTTCCAATCAAATTTGACTAAAACTTCACCTAAATTTTGTTCATTGGCATGTTTCTAATCAAATTTGATTAAAATTTCACCTTAGTGTGGTTTATTGGCGCGTTTCTAATCAAATTTCACAAACCAATCATCCGAATTTTTTTTTTGGCGGGGTTTCAATCAAATTTGATTAAAATCTCTCACGGGTTTGTTCATTGGTGCATTTCCATTCAAATTTGACTCAAGTTTAATTTTGATTTTGTTCATTAGCGGGTCTCCAGTTAAATTTGACTAAAATTCCGTTTTGGTTTAGTTCATTAGCGCATTTTCAATCAAATTTTTCTAAAATTTCATTTGAGTTTTGTTTCAAATTTGACTAAAATTTCACCTAAATTTAGTTCACTGGCGTGTTTGTAATCAAATTTGACTAAACTTTGAATTGAATTTTATCATTGGGGCGTTTCCAATAGAATTTTACTAAAATTTCACATGGGTTTAGTTCTTTAGCGCTTTTCCAATCAAATTTAACTAAAATTTCGTCTGGATTTCGTTCATTGGCGCTCTTCAAATCAAATATGACTACAATTTCATCTGAATTTTGTTAAATAGGGCGTTTTCAATCAAATTTGAATAAAATTTCATCTGAATTTTGTTCATTGGTGAGCTTCTAATCAAATTTGACTAAAATTTCACATAGATTAAGTTCATTGGGGCGTTTCCAATCAAATTTGACTAAAATTTCACTTGGGTTTTGTTCATGGGCACGTTTCTAATCAAATTTGACTAAAATTTCACCTTAAGGTTGTTCATTGGCGCGTTTCCAATCAAATTTGACGAAAAATTCATCCGCATTTTGTTCTTCGATAGGTTTCCAATCAAATTTGATTAAAATTTCTCACGGGTTTAGCTCATTGGTGCACTTCCAATCAAATTTGACTTAAATTTAAATTTGATTTTGTTCATTCGCGGGTCTCCAATCAAATTTGACTAAAATTTCATCTGTATTTTGTTCATTGGTGGGTTTCCAATCAAATTTGACTAAAATTTCCCTTAGGTTTAGTTTATTGGTGTGTTTGTAATCAAATTTGACTAAATATTTAGTTGAGTTTTATCATTGGTGCATTTCCAATAGAATTTTACTAAAATTTCACAATGATTTGGTCCTTTGGCGCGTTTCCAATCAAATCTGGCTAAAATTTAGTCTAGATTTTGTTTATTAGCTCGCTTCAATTCAAATATGACTACAATTTCACCTGAATTTTGTTAAATGGCGTGTTGTCAATCAAATTTGAGTAAAATTTCATCTGAATTTTGTTCAATAGTGCACTTCCAATCAAGTTTGACTAAAATTAAACATGGGTTTAGTTCATTGCCGCATTTCCAAACAAATTTGACTAACATTTCGTCTGAATTTTGTTCATTGGTGTGGTTCAAATCAAAAATGACTACAATTTCATCTGAGTTTTGTTAAATATTCAGTTTAGTTTTATCATTAGCGCATTTCCAATAGAATTTTACTAAAATTTCACAATGGTTTGGTTCTTCGACGTGTTTCCAATCAAATATGACTAAAATTTCGTCTGGATTTTGTTCATTGGCACGCTACAAACCAAATATGACTATAATTTCATCTGAGTTTTGTTAAATGGCGCATTTTAAATCAAATTTGAGTAAAATTTCATCTGAATTTTGTTCATTGGTGCGCTTCCAATCCAAGGCGTGGTTCAAATCAAATATGACTACAATTTCATCTAAGTTTTGTTAAATGGCGTGTTTTCAATAAAACTTAAGTAAAATTTCGTCTGAATTTTGTTCATTGGTGCATTTCCAATCAAATTTGACTGAAATTTCTTATGGGTTTAGTTCATTGGCACGTTTTCAATCAAATTTGACTAAAATTTCATTTGGGTTTTGTTCATTGGCATGTTCTAATCAAATTTGACTAAAATTTCACTTGAGTTTGATTCATTGGTGCGTTTTTTATTAAATTTGACAAAAATTTCATCCGCGTTTTGTAAATCGGCAGGTTACCATTCAAATTATACTAAAATTTCTCATAGATTTAGTTCATTGCCGCGTTTCCAATCAAATTGGACTCAAATTTAATTTTTATTTTATTCATGAGTGGGTCTCCAGTCAAATTTAACCAAAATTCTGCTTCAGTTTAGTTCATTTGCATGTTTTCTATCAAATTTAACTAAAATTTATCCTGGATTTAGTTCATTGACATGTTTGTAATCAATTTTGACTAAATCTTGAGTTGACTTTTGTCATTGGCACGTTTCTTATGGAATTTTGCTAAAATTTAACATAAGTTTACTTCTTTGGCGCGTTTCCAATCAAATTTGACTAAAATTTCACCCGGATTTTGTTCATTGGCGTGTTTCTAATCAAATTTGACTAAAATGTCAACTGAGTTTGGTTCATTGGCACATTTTCAATCAAATTTGACAAAAATTTCGTCCACGTTTTCTTCATTGACAGGTTTCCAATCAAAGTTGACTAAAATTTCTCATGGGTATAGTTCATCGGTCTTGTTTCCAATCAAATTGGACTCAAATTTAATTTTGGTTTTGTTCATTAGCGTGTCTCCAGTCAAATTTGACTAAAATTCCACTTAGGTTTAGTTCATTGGCATTTTCGATCAAATTTGACTAAAATTTTATCTGCGTTTCATTTATCGATGTGTTACCAGTCAAATTTGACTAAAATTTCACCTGTGTTTAGTTCATTAGCATTTTTGTAATCAAATTTGACTAAATTTTCAATTGAGTTTTATCATTCGCATGTTTCCAATAGAATTTTACTAAAATTTCACATGGGTTAAGTTCTTTAGTGCGTTTCCAATCAAATTTGACTAAAATTTCGTCTAAATTTTGTTCATTGGCACGCTTCAAATCAAATATGACTATAATTTCATCTAAATTTTGTGAAATTGCAGGTTTTCAATCAAATTTGAGTGAAATTTCATTTGGATTTTATTAATTGGTGCGCTTCCAATCAAATTTGACTAAAATTTTACATAGGTTTAGTTCATTGGACCATTTCCAAACAAATTTGACTAAAATCTCATCTGGTTTTGTTCATTGGCCTGTTTCTAATCAAATTTGATTAAAATTTCATCTGACTTTGGTTCATTAGCGCATTTCCAATCAAATTGGACAAAAATTTCATCTATGTTTTGTTCATTGGCGAGTTTCCAATCAAATTTATTAAAATTTCTCATGGATTTAGTTCATTGGTGCATTTCCAGTGAAATTTGACTCAAATTTAAATTTGATTTTGTTCATTAGTTGGTTTCCAATCAAATTTAACTAAAATTTCACCTGGATTTTGTTTATTGGTGTGTTTCTAATCAAATTAGACTAAAATTTCACCTGAGTTTGAATCATTGGCTCATTTCCAATCAAATTTGACAAAAAATTCATCTGCATTTTGCTCATCGATGGGTTTCCAATCAAATTTGACTAAAATGCCTCATGGGTTTAGTTCATTGGCGCGTTTCCAAAAAAAAGACTAAAATTTCATCTGCGTTTTGTTCTTCGTCAAGTTTCCAAACAAATTTGACAAAAATTTCACCTAGGTTTAGTTCATTGGCGTGTTTCTAATCCAATTTGAGTAAATTTTGAGTTGAGTTTTATCATTGGCACGTTTTCAATTGAACTTTACAAAAATTTCACATGGCTTTAGTTCTTTGGAGCACTTCTAATCAAATCTGACTACAATTTCGTCTGAATTTTGTTCGTTGGCGCGCTTCAAATCAAATATGACTACAATTTTATCTGAGTTTTGTTAAATGGTGCATTTTAAATAAAATTTGAGTGAAATTCATCTGAATTTTGTTCATTGGTGCGCTTCCAATCAAATTTGACTAAAATTTCACATGGGTTTAGGTCATTGGCGCGTTTTCGATCAAATTTGACTGAAATTTCTCCTAGGTATTGTTCATTGGCATTTTTCTAATCAAATTTGACTAAAATTTCGCTTGAGTTTGGTTCATTGGCGCGTTTCCAATCAAATTTGAAGAAAATTTCATTTAGGTTTTGTTAATCGATGGGTTTCCAATGAAATTTGAGTAAAATTTCTCATGGATTTAGTTCATTTGTGCGTTTCCAGTGAAATATGACTCAAATTTAAATTTATTTTGTTCATTAGCGGGTTTCCAATCAAATTTGATTAAAATTTCACCTGAATTTTGTTCATTGACGTGTTTATAATCAAATTAGATGAAAATTTCACCTGAGTTTGGATCATTGGTGCATTTCCAATCAAATTTGGCAAAAATTTCATCAGCATTTTGTTCATCGACGGGTTTACAATAAAATTTGACTAAAATGTCTCATGGGTTTAGTTCATTGGCACGTTTCAAAAAAAAAATTAACTAAAATTTCATCTGTGATTTGTTCATCTTCGTGTTTCCAAACAAATTTGACTCAAATTTCACCAAGGTTTAATTCATTAGCATGTTTCTAATCCAATTTGGGTAAATTTTGAGTTGAGTTTTATCATGGGCATGTTTTCAAATGAATTTTAGAAAAATTTCACGAGTTTAGTTCTTTGGAGCGCATCTAATCAAATTTGACTAAAATTTCGTCTGAATTTTGTTCATTGCCTAAAATCAAATATGACTGTAATTTCATCCGAGTTTTGTAAAATGGCATGTTTTAAATCAAATTTGAGTAAAATTTCATCAAGATTTTGTTCATTGGTGCGCTTCCAATCAAATTTGACTAAAATTTCACATGGGTTTAGTTCATTGGCATGTTTCCGATCAAATTTGACAGAAATTTCACTTGAGTTTGGTTCATTTGCATGTTTCCATTCAAATTTGACTAAAATTTTCATTTAGGTTTTGTTCATCAGTGGGTTTCCATTGAAATTTGACTAAAATTTCTCATGGATTTAGTTCATTGGCGCATTTCGAATCAAATTTGACTCAAATTTAAATTTAAAGTTCATTAGTGTGTCTCCGATCAAATTTGCCTAAAATTCAGCTTAGATTTAGTTCATTGACATGTTTTCAATTAAATTTGACTAAAATTTCATCAACGTATTGTTCATCGGCGGGTTTTCAATCAAATTTGACTAAAATTTCACCTTAATTTGGTTCATTGGGGGTGTTTGTAATCAAATTTGACTAAATTTTCAGCTGACTTTTATCACTGGCGCGTTTCCAATAGAATTTTGCTAAAATTTCACATAGGTTTAGTTCTTTTTGCATTTCCAATCAAATTTGACAAAAAATTCGTCTGGATTTTGTTCATTGGTGCACTTCAAATCAAATATGACTACAATTTCATTTGAATTTTGTTAAATGACACGTTTTAAATCAAATTTCAGTAACATTTCATCTAGATTTTGTTCATTGGTGCGCTTTCAATCAAATTTGACTAAAATTTCACATGAGTTTAGTTCGTTGGCAGATTTCCAATCAAATTTGATTGAAATTTCACCTGGGTATTGTTCAATGGCGTGTTTCTAATCAAATTTGACTAAAATCTCACCTGAGTTTGGTTCAGTGGCGCATTTCTTATCAAATTTGAAAAAAGTTCATCTGTGTTCTGTTCATCGACAGGTTTCATATCAAATTTGACTAAAATTTCTCATGGATTTAGTTCATTGGTGCGTTTCCAATCAAAATTGACTCAAATTTAAATTTGATTTTATTCATTAGTGAGTCTCTAGTCAAATCAGACTAAAATTTCGCTTAGGTTTAGGTCATTGGCTTGTTTTCAATCAAATTTGACTAAAATTTCGTCTGCATTTTGTTCATCGACGGGTTTCCAATCAAATTTGACTAAAATTTCGTCTGCATTTTGTTCATCGACGGGTTTCCAATCAAATTTGACTAAAATTTCACTTGGGTTTAGTTCATTGGTATGTTTGTAATCAAATTTGACTTAATTTTCGGTTGAGTTTTATCCGTTTCTTTGGCACGTTTCCAATCAAATTTGACTAAAATTTCATTTGGATTTTGTTCACTAGCGCGCTTCAAATAAAAAATGACTACAATTTCATTTGAGTTTTGTTAAATGGCAGGTTTTCCATCAAATTTTAGTGAAATTTCATTTGGATTTCGTTCATTGCTGTGCTTCCAATCAAATTTGACTAAAATTTCATATAGGTTTAGTTCATTGGCCCGTTTCCAACCAAATATGACTAAAAATTCACCTGGTTTTGTTCATTAGCATATTTCTAATCATATTTGGTTAAAATTTCTCCTGACTTTGGTTCATTGGCACTTTTCTATTAAATTTGACAAAAATTTCATCCGAGTTTTTTTCAACGGCAGGTTTCCAATAAAATTCAACTAAAATTTCTCATGGATTTAGTTCATTGGCGCATTTTCAATCAAATTTGACTCAAATATAAATTTGATTTTGTTCATTAGCAGGTTTCCAGTCAAATTTGACTAAAATTCTGCTTAGATTTAGTTCATTGACACATTTTCAATCAAATTTGACTAAAGATTCTTCTGCGTTTTGTTCATTGGTGGGTTTCGAATCAAATTTGACTAAAATTTCACCTAGGTTTAGTTCATTGGTATGTACAATCAAATTTGACTAAATTTTCAGTTGAGTTTTATCATTGGTGCGTTTCCAATAGAATTTTACTAAAATTTCACATGGGTTTAGTTCTTTTACAGGTTTTTAATCAAATTTGACAAAAATTTCGTTTGGATTTTGTTCATTGGCGCGCTTCAAATCAAATACGACTTCAATTTCATCTGAATTTTATTAAATGGCATGTTTTCAATCAAATTTAAGTAAAATTTCATTTGAATTTTGTTCGTTGGTGCACTGCCAATCAAATTTAACTAAAATTTCACATGGATTTAGCTCATTGGCGCGTTCCCAACCAAAGTTGACTAAAATTTCACCTGATTTTGTTCATTGCCTTGTTTCTAATCAAATTTGATTAAAATTTCACCTGAGTATGGTGCATTGCAGCGTTTCCAAACAAATTTGACAAAAATTTCATCTGCGATTTATTCATCGACAAGTTTCCAATCAAATTTGAATAAAATTTCTCATGGGTTTAGTTCATTAGACCGTTTCCATTCAAATTTGATTTAAATTTAAATTTGATTTTGTTCATTAGCAGTCTCCCGTCAAATTTTACTAAAATTCCACTTAGGTTTAGTTCATTGGCGCGTTTTTAATCAAATTTGACTAAAATTTCATCTGCATTTTGTTCATCGGTGGGTTTCCAATCAAATTTGACTAAAATTTCACCTGAATTTAGTTTATTGGCATGTTTGTAACCAAATTTGACTAAATTTTCAGTTGAGTTTTATCATTGGCGCGTTTCCAATTGAATTTTACTAAAATGTCACATTTGTTTAGTTTTTTTGGCGCGTTTCCAATTAAATTTGACTTAAGTCTTTTTTTAGATTTTGTTCATTGGCGCTTCAAATCAGATATGACTACAATTTCATCTGAGTTTTGTTAAATGGCTCATTTTCAATCAAATTTGAGTAAGATTTCATCAAGATTTTGTCCATTAGAGCACTTCCGATCAAATTTGACTAAAATTTCACATGGGTTTGGTTCATTGCAGCTTTTCCAACCAAGTTTGACTAAAATTTCACCTGATTTTTTTATTGGCATATTTCCAATCAAACTGACTCAAATTTAAATTTGATTTTGTTCATTAGCGGGTTTCCAGTCAAATTTGACTAAAATTCCACTTAGGTTTAGTTCGTTGGTGCTTTTTCAATAAAATTTGACTAAAATTTTATCTGTGTTTTGTTTATCGGCGGGTTACCACTCAAATTTGACTAAAATTTCCCCTGGGTTTAGCTCCTTGGCATGTTTGTAATCAAATTGACTAAATTTTCAGTTGAGTTTTATCATTGGCGTGTTTCCAATAGAATTTTCCTAAAATTGTATATTTGTTTATTTCTTTGGCGTGTTTCCAATCAAATTTGACTAAAATTTTGTCTGGATTTTGTTCATTGGCACGTTTCAAATCAAATATGACTACAGTTTCATTTGAGTTTTGTTATGTGGAGCACTTTCAATCAAATTTGAGTAAAATCTCATCTAGATTTTGTCCATTGGAGCACTTCCAATCAAATTTGATTAAAATTTCACATAGATTTAGTTCATTGCCGTATTTCCAACCAAATTTGAAAAAAAAATTCACCTGATTTTGTTTATTATCAGGCTTCCAGTCAAATTCGACCAAAAATCGACTTTGGTTTAGTTCATTGGCGCGTTTTCAATAAAATTTGGCTAAAATTTTATCTGTGTTTCATTTATCGACGGGTTACCACTCAAATTTGACTAAAATTTCACCTGGATTTAGTTCATTGACGTGTTTGTTATCAAATTTGACTAAATTTTCAATTGAGTTTTATCATTGGCACGTTACCAATAGAATTTTACTAAAATTTAACATGGGTTAAGTTCTTTGGTGCGTTTTCAATTAAATTTGACTAAAATTTTGTCTGAATTTTGTTTATTGACGAGCTTCAAATTAAATATGACTACAATTTCATCTTAGTTTCGTTAAATGGCGGGGTTTCCATCAAATATGAATGAAATTTCATTTGGATTTTTTTCATTGGTGCGTTTCCAATCAAATTTGACTAAAATTTCACATAGGTTTAGTTCATTGGCCCCTTTTTTGACTAAAATTTCACTTGATTTTGTTCATTGGCCTGTTTCTATTCAAATTTGAATAAAATTTCACCTGACCTTGGTTCATTCGCACGTTTTCAATTAAATTTGACAAAAAATTCATCTGCATTTTGTTCATTTGTGGATTTCCAATCAAATTTTAATAAAATTTCTCGTGGATTTAGTTCATTGGCTCGTTTCCAATGAAATAGATTCAAATTTAAATTTGAATCTATTTCATTGGAAACGAGCCAATGAACTAAATCCACGAGAAATTTTATTAAAATTTGATTGGAAATCCACAAATGAACAAAATGCAGATGAATTTTTTGTCAAATTTAATTGAAAACGTGCGAATGAACCAAGGTCAGGTGAAATTTTATTCAAATTTGAATAGAAACAGGCCAATGAACAAAATCAAGTGAAATTTTAGTCAAATTTGATTGGAAATCCACAAATGAACAAAATGCAGATGAATTTTTTGTCAAATTTAATTGAAAACACGCCAATGAACCAAACTCGGGTGAAATTTTAATCAAATTTGATTAAAATTTCACCAGAGTATGGTACGCTGAGTTTTATCATTGGCACGTTTCCAGTAGAATTTTACTAAAATTTCACATGAGTTTAGTTCTTTGGCACGTTTTCAATCAAATTTGACTAAAATTTCGTCTGAATTTTATTCATTAGCGCGCTTCAAATCAAATATGACTAAAATTTTATCTGGCTTTAGTTTATTGCCATGTTTGTAGTCAAATTCGACTAAATTTTTAGCTGAGTTTTATCATTGGCACGTTTCCAGTAGAATTTTACTAAAATTTCACATCGATTTAGTTATTTAGCGCATTTTCCATCAAATTTAACCAAAATTTTGTCTGAATTTTGTTCATTGGTGCACTTCAAATCGAACATGACTACAATTTCATATGAGTTTTGTTAAATGGTGCATTTTCAATCAAATTTGAGTAAAATTTAATTTCAATTTTGTTCATTTGTGCGTTTCCAATCAAATTTGACTAAAATTTCAGATAGGTTTAGTTCATTAGCCCGTTTCCAACCAAATTTGACAAAAAATTCACTTGATTTTGTTTATTTGCCCGTTTCTAATCAAATTTGATTGAAATTTCTCCTAACTTTGGTTCATTGGCACATTTCCTATTAAATTTGACAAAAACTTTACCTATATTTTGTTCATCGACGGGTTTCCAATCTAATTTGGCTAAAATTTCTCATCAGTTTAGTTCATTGGCGCGTTGCCAATCAAATTTGACTCAAATTCAAATTTGATTTTATTCATTAGCGGGTTTTCAGTCAAATTTGACTAAAATTTCACTTAAGTTTAGTTCATTGGCGCGTTTTCAATAAAATTTGACTAAAATTTCATCTGCGTTTTGTTTATCGGCGTGTTATCACTCAAATTTGACTAAGATTTCACCTGGGTTTAGTTCATTGGCTTGTGTGTTATCAAATTTGACTAAATTTTCAATTGAGTTTTGTGATTGCCGCGATTCCAATATAATTTTACTAAAATTTCGCACGAGTGCATTTCCAATCTAATTGATCTAAAATTTTGTCTGGATTTTATTCATTGGCATGCTTCAAACCAAATATGACTACAATTTCATCTAAGTTTTGTTAAATGGCACATTTTAAATCAAATTTTACTAAAATTTCATTTGGATTTTGTTCATTGGTGCACTTCCGATCCAATTTGACTAAAATTTCACATGGGTTTAGTTCATTGACGCGTTTCCAATCAAATTTGACTAAAATTTCACCCTAGTTTTGTTCTTTGGCGTGTTTCTAATCAAATTTGACTAAAATTTCACCTAAATTTGGTTCATTACTGCGTTTCTAATCAAATTTAACAAAAAATTTATCCGCATTTTGTTCATCAGCGAGTTTCCAATGAATTTTTACTAAACTTCTCATGGGTTTCAGTTCATTGGAGCATTTTCAATCAAATTTGACTCAAATTTAATTTTGATTTTGTTTATTAGTGATTTTTAAGTCAAATTTAACTAAAATTCCGCTTAGATTTAGTTCATTGGCGCGTTTTCAATAAAATTTGACTAAAATTTCACCTAAATTTGGTTCATTACTGCGTTTCTAATCAAATTTAACAAAAAATTTATCCGCATTTTGTTCATCAGCGAGTTTCCAATGAATTTTTACTAAACTTCTCATGGGTTTCAGTTCATTGGAGCATTTTCAATCAAATTTGACTAAAATTACACCTGGTTTTAGTTCATTTGTGTGTGTGTAATCAAATTTGACTAAATTTTCAATCCAGTTTTATCATTGGTCCGTTTCCAATCGAACTTTACTAAAATTTCACATGGGTTTATTTCTTTGGCGCGTTTTCAATCAAATTTAACTAAAATTTCGTTTGGATTTTGTTAGTTGGCTTGCTTCAAATCAAATATGACTTCAATTTCATTTAAGTCTTGTTAAATGGCATGTTTTCAATCAAATTTGAGTAAAATTTCATTTGGATTTTGTTCATTGGTGTGCTTCTAATCAAATTTGGCTAAAATTTCACATTGCTTTATTTCATTGGCACATCTCCAACCAAATTTGACTAAAATTTCACCTGATTTTGTTCATTGCCTTGTTTCTAATCAAACTTGATTAAAATTTCACCAGAGTATGGTACATTGTAGCATTCCCAATCAAATTTGACAAAAATTTCATCTGCATTTCGTTTATCAATGGGTTTCCAATCAAATTTACTAAAATTTCTCATGAGTTTAGTTAATTGGAGCATTTCCAATCAAATTTGACTCAAATTTAAACTTGATTTTGTTCATTATCGGGTATCCAGTCAAATTTGACTAAAATTCCGCTTAGGTTTAGTTCATCGTTTTCAATCATATTTGACTAAATTTCATCTGCATTTTGTTCATCAACGGGTTTCCAATCAAATTTGACTAAAATTTCACCTGGGTTTAGTTTATTGGCGTGATTATAATCAAATTTGACTAAATTTTCAGTTGAGTTTTATCATTGGCATGTTTCCAATAGAATTTTACAAAAATTTCACATTTGTTTAGTTCTTTAGCTCGTTTTCAATCAAATTTAACTAAAAAAAATTTTGGATTTTGTTCATTGGCATGGTACAAATTGCGTATGACTACAATTTCATCTTAGTTTTGTTAATGGCACATTTTCAATCAAATTTGAGTAAAATTTCACCTGAATTTTGTCCATTGGAGTGCTTCGGATCAAATTTGACTAAAATTTCACATGAGTTTAGTTCATTGCAGCGTTTACAACCAAATTTGACTAAAATTTCATGTAATTATGTTCATTGGTGTGTTTCCAATCAAATTGACTCAAATTTAAATTTGATTTTGTTCATTAGCGGGTTTCCAGTCAAATTTGACTAAAATTCCGCTTACGTTTAGTTCAGTTTTTAATAAAATTTGACTAAAATTTTATCTACGTTTTGTTATCAGTAGTTTACCACTCAAATTTGACTAAAATTTTACCTGAATTTAGTTCATTGGCGTGTTTGTAATCAAGTTTGACTAAGTTTTCAATTGAGTTTTACCATTGGCACGTTTCCAATAGAATTTTACTAAAATTTCACATGGGTTTAGTTCTTTGGGGCGTTTCCAATCAAATTTGACTAAAATTTCGTCCGGATTCTGTTCATTGACATGCTTCAAATCAAATATAACTACATTTTCATCTGAATTTTGTTAAATGTCATGTTTTCAATCAAATTTGAGTGAAATTCCATTTGGATTTTGTTCATTGGTGTGCTTCCAATCAAATTTAACTAAAATTTTACATAGGTTTAGTTTATTAGCCTGTTTCCAACAAAGTTTGAATGAAATTTCTACTGGTTTTGTTCATTGGCCTGTTTCTAATCAAATTTGATTAAAATTTCACCAGACTTTTGGTTCATTGGCGCGCAAATTTGACAAAAATTTCATCTGTATTTTGTTCATCGACAGGTTTCCAATGAAATTTGACTAAAATTTCTTATGGATTTAGTTCATTGGAGCATTTCCAATGAAATTTGACTCAAATTTTGAATTTGATTTTGTTTATTAGCGGGTTTTCGGTCAAATTTACTAAAATTCCGTTTAAATTTAGTTCATTGGCATGTTTATAATCAAATTTGACTAAATATTTATTTGAGTTTTATCATTGGCACGTTTCTAATAGAATTTTACAAAAATTTCACATGGGTTTAATTCTTTAGCGCGTTTCCAATCAAATTTGACTAAAATTTCACGTGCGTTTAGTTCATTGGCGCGCATCCAATTAAATTGACTAAAATTTCACCTAAGTTTGGTTCATTGGCGCGTTTTCAATTAAATTTGACAAAAATTTCATCTTCTTTTTGTTCATCGACGGGTTTCCAATCAAATTTGACTAAATTTCTCATGGGTTCAGTTCATTGCCGCGCTTCCAATCAAATATGACTACAATTTCATCTGAGTTTTTTTAAATAGCGTGTCACAAATCAAACTTGTGTAAAATTTCATCTGGATTTTTTTTCATTGGTGGGTTTCCAATTGAATTTGACTAAATTTTACCTGAGTTTAGTTCATTGGCGTATTTTTAATCAAATTTGACTAAATTTTAAGTTGAGTTTTATCATTGGCGCGTTTCCAATGGAATGTTACTAAAATTTCACACGGGTTTAGTTTTTTGGTGCGTTTTTAATCAAATTTAACTAAAATTTCATCTGAATTTTGTTCATTGGCACGTTTCAAATCAAATATAACTACAATTTCATCTGAATTTATTTAAATGGCGCATTTTCAATTAAATTTGAGTAAAATTTCATATGGATTTCATTCGTCGGTGGGTTTCCAATCAAATTTGACTAAAATTTCACCCGAATTTAGTTTATTGGCATGTTTGTAATCAAAGTTGACTAAATTTTTTGTTGAATTTTATCATTGGTGCGTTTCCAATAGAATTTTACTAAAATTTTACATGGATTTAGTTATTTAGTGCGTTTCTAATCAAATTTGACTAAAATTTGAATATGACTACAATTTCATCCTAGTTTTGTTAAATGGCATAATTTCAATCAAATTTGACCAAAATTTAATAGAGGTTTAGTTCATTGGCTCGTTTCCAAACAAATTTGACTAAAATTTCACCTAATTTTGTTCATTGGCCTGTTTCTAATCAAATTTGATTAAAATTTCTCCTGACTTTGGTTCATTGGTGTGTTTCCTATTAAATTTGACAAAAATTTCATCTTCATTTTATTTATCAACGGGTTTCCAATCAAATTCGACAAAAAAATCTCATGGGTTTAGTTTATTTGCATGTTTCCAATCAAATTTGACTCAAATTTAAGCTTAATTTTGTTCATTAGCAGGTTTCCAATCAAATTTGACTAAAATTTTGCTTAGGTTTAGTTCATTGGCGTATTTTCAATAAAATTTGACAAAAATTTCTTCTGCTTTTTGTTTATTGATGGCTTACCATTCAAGTTTGACTAGAATTTCACCCGGGTTTCGTTCATTAGCATGTTTGCAGTCAAATTTGACTAATTTTTCAATTGAGCATTATGATTGACACGTTTCCAATAGAATTTTACTAAAATGTCACATGGGTTTAGTTTTTTGGCGCGTTTCGAATCAAATTTGACTAAAATTTTGTTTGGATTTTGTTCATTGGCGCGCTTCAAACTAAATATGACTATAATTTCCTCTGAGCTTTGTTAAATGGCGCATTTTAAATCAAATTTGATTAAAACTTCATCAGAATTTTGTTCATTGGTGCGCTTCCAATCAAATTTGACTAAAATTCACTAGGGTTTAGTTCATTGGCACGTTTCCAATCAAATTTGACTAAAATTTCACATGATTTTAGTTCATTGGTGTGTTTTTTTATCAAATTTGACTAAAATTTCACCTGAGTTTGGTTCGTTGTCACGTTTCCAATCAAATTTGAGAAAAATTTCGTCTGCATTTTGTTCATCAACGGGTTTCCAATCAAATTTGACTAAATTTCTCATGGGTTCAGTTCATTGGCGCATTTTCAATCAAATTTGATTTTATTCATTAGTTGGTTTCCAATCAAATTTAACTAAAATTCTACTTAAGTTTAGATCATTGGCGCTAGAGGTGGGTGCGGGTCAGTTCGGTTCAGTTCAGTTCGGTTCCGTTCGGTTCTATACTATAATTAAATTTTTAACATTTATAATAACATTATATAAATAAAACTAATGACACATTTAATGGTTTTGGAATGTCAGAGACTATTAGACTACCTTGGTCAAATGATCGCTACGGTCAAAACTTCGATCGGCAGAGGTCGCAGTGTCAACCAACGATTGTGTAGGTTTTGGAATGTCAGCGAGGCTGCGAGAGTGGAGACAGCGTTATGCACATTATTGTAGGTGTTTAGGGTTATTTAGTGGATTGGATCTTGTTGGGCTAAGAAATGAAATAATAAAATGGATAATTGGGCCAAAAATAAAAAATTAGAAATGAATCAAAATAATTCGGCCAAAAATTTGGATTTAGAAATTGTTAATTTGTTTAGAAAAAATTAAAATTAAAATAATTTGATTTATTCAATATAAAAAAAATTAGAAAGATTCGGTTCTTCAGTTCTTGGTCTAGAACTAAGAACCGAATAGTATCCGTCAGTTCTCAATTCAAATACCCATTCAGATATTTAATTTGACAAGAATCGTCGGGTTCGGTTCGGGAGATTTGCCCAGCCCTAATTTGCGCGTTTTCAATCAAATTCGACTGAAGATTCTTCTGTGTTTTGTTCATCGGCGGGTTTCCAATCAAATTTGACTAAAATTCTGCTTAGGTTTAGTTCATTAGAGCGTTTTCTAATCGAATTTGGCTAAAATTTCACCTGATTTTGTTCATTGAATTTTCACCTAAGTATGGTTCATTGCAGCGTTTCCAATTAAATTTGAGTAAAATTTCATTTGAATTTTGTTCATCGGCGCGTTTCCAATCAAATTTGACTAAAATTTCACATGAATTTTGTTCATTGGCACGTTTCCAACCAAATTTGATTAAAATTTCACTTGGTTTTATTCATTGGCCTATTTCTAATCAAATTTGAATAAAATTTCTCCTGACTTTTGGTTCATTGGTGTGTTTCCTATTAAATTTGACAAAAAATTCATCTTCATTTTATTTATCGATGGGTTTCCAATCAAATTCGACAAAAATTTCTCATGGGTTTAGTTCATTTGCACGTTTTCAATCAAATTTGACTCAAATTTAAACTTAATTTTGTTCATTAGCAGGTTTCCAATCATATTTGACTAAAATTTTGCTTAGGTTTAGTTTATTGGCGCATTTTCAATAAAATTTGACAAAAATTTCTTCTGCTTTTTGTTTATCGGCGGCTTACCATTCAAGTTTGACTAAAATTTCACCCGGGTTTCGTTCTTAGCATGTTTGTAGTCAAATTTGACTAATTTTTCAATTGAGCATTATGATTGACACGTTTTCAATAGAATTTTACTAAAATGTCACATGGGTTTAGTTTTTTGTCGCGTTTCGAATCAAATTTGACTAAAATTTTGTTCATTGGCGCGCTTCAAACTAAATATGACTATAATTTGATTTGAACTTTGTTAAATGGCGTGTTTTAAATAAAATTTGATTAAAACTTCATCAGAATTTTGTTCATTGGTGCGCTTCCAATCAAATTTGGCTAAAATTCACTAGGGTTTAGTTTATTGGCACGTTTCCAATCAAATTTGACTAAAATTTCACCTGATTTTAGTTCATTGGTGTGTTTTTAATCAAATTTGACTAAAATTTCACCTGAGTTTGGTTCGTTGTCGCGTTTCCAATCAAATTTGAGAAAAATTTTGTCTGGGTTTTGTTCATCAACGGGTTTCCAATCAAATTTAACTAAATTTCTCATGGGTTCAGTTCATTGGCGCATTTTCAATCAAATTTGATACAAATTTAAATTTAATTTTATTTATTAGTGGGTTTCCAATCAAATTCGACTAAAATTCTACTTAGGTTTAGTTCATGGCGCGGTTTCAATCAAATACGACTAAAGATTCATCTGCGTTTGTTTCATCGACGGGTTTCCAATCAAATTTGACTAAAATTCCACTTAGGTTTAGTTCATTGGCGTGTTTTTCTAATCAAATTTGACTAAAATTTCATCTGATTTTGTTCATTGAATTTTCACCTAAGTATGGATCATTGCCGCGTTTCCAATTAAATTTGAGTAAAATTTCATCTGGATTTTGTTCATTGGTGCGTTTCCAATCAAATTTGACTAAAATTTCACATGAATTTTGTTTATTGGCACATTTCCAACCAAATTTGATTAAAATCTCACCTGATTTTGTTCATTGGTGCGTTTCCAATCAAATTTGACTAAAATTTCACATGAATTTTGTTTATTGGCACATTTCCAACCAAATTTGATTAAAATCTCACCTGATTTTGTTCATTGGCCTGTTTCTAATCAAATTTGATTAAAATTTTACCTGAGTTTGGTTCATTGTCGCGTTTCCAATCAAATTGGACAAAAACGTCATCCGCATTTTGTTCATCTGCGGGTTTCCAATCAAATTTAACTAAAATTTCTCATGGGTTTAGTTTATTAACGCGTTTCCAATCAAATTTGACTCGAATTTAAATTTGATTTTGTTCATTAGCGGGTTTCCAATGAAATTTGACTAAAATTCCGCTTAGGTTTAGTTCGTTGGCGCGTTTTCAATAAAGTTTGGCTAAAATTTCATCTACGTTTTGCATATAATAATTGTTTCCAAGCAACTATTGGAATGTCACCGTATGAAGCTCTCTATGGTAGAAGATGCTGATCCGTTCATTGGGATGAAGTTGGAGAAAAGAGAGTTTTGGGACTAGAGATCATTGAAAGGACAGTTGAAGTCATTGATAAGACCCATACTAGGATAATGGTTGCGCAAGATAGATAAAAGAGCTATGCAAATATTAGGAGAAAAGACTTGAAATTTGAAGTTGGAGATAAAGTTTTTCTAAAGGTGGCACCAATAATGGGTGTACTTAGGCTCGGCGAGAAAGGCAAACTACGACCTCATTATATCGGACCTTTTGACATACTTAACAGGGTCGGGAGTGTGGCTTATTGACTGGTTTTGTCGCCTGAACTATCGGCCGTTCACAACATGTTTCATATATCGATGATCAGGAAGTATGTGCATGATCCTAATCACGTAGTGAATTATCAACCCCCGGAAGCACGGAAAGATTTATCTTATGAGGAATTACCGATTAAAATATTAGATCGAAAGGTACATAAATTATGGAACAAGGAGATTCAACTGGTCAAAGTGCAATGGAATAATCATGGAGTAGAAGAATCTACTTGGGAAAGTGTTGTAGATTTTATCCCGCAAGTGGACGGATCGTAACAAGTAGTAAAGTGGACCTTTTGAGTCCAGATTATCGTTCCTATGAGGACTATACTTTAATACTCAATTTATTATTCCTAACTTCTATTTGATGAAAATAAACAAAAAAAATGATTGAATGTGATTTTTAAATCTAACGACTAAAAAATTCGTGAATGCAACAAAAAATGAGTGAGAATTCAAATAATAAATGGATATTAGGGCGGACCAAATTCACCTATTGGTCAACTTTACTTCTAATATCGAGATTCATAAAATTAAAGTAGTGTTCGGTCGAATTCTTCTATAGTATTCAATTTACTTCTCTCGATTTCTCATTGAGCCTATTTAAATAATTCAATTCCATATCTCTATGCGAATCAACATTATTTAAATGAAATAATAGTTCTAAGAATTCATATAGGCCCACAACAATTAATATAGGAATAAATTTACAAATCACCATTTACAAAAAATATGTTAGCAATTTAAAGTTTTGCTGTCTATTCAAAAATTCAGCTTATGCCTCGTGTTTAAAGTTCATAACTCCTTCATTACTTGACTTTTTTATACAAAGCCAGTGGCATTAGATAATTTAGCTACTGAATGAACTTGGAATCATATCAATCCGATGTCATTAGAATTTTATATATTGTATAAAGTAAACTGCACTGGGTAGAGTCACCGTTTTTTAGTTTCTGCCTTGACTTCAAAAATTCATAACTCGATCGTTACTTGGAATTTTGGAATGAAACCAAATAGATTTGATAGTCTCATGGATTAAATACTGAATAAATTTGAAATCATGTGATTTTGAAGTCTGTGGAATTTTATGTCATTTTAAGTGAACTGCACCGATTTAACTTTAAACCGGGTCGTTGCTAGGTTTTGAAAAATATTTTAATACCTCATATGATGTCAATGGAAGCTAATTTTTGACTACGTCATATTATAAGGAGTTTTCTACTTCAGATTAAAATTTGATGAAGTTTCGAGGCAATAGCTATGCAAACAAATTTATTTTGATAATTACCTTTTGAGATAAAAACTGAAACAGCAATATTACTTTTAAAGTTTCGCAAAATTTTACGTCAATATTGGTTACATGCATATATGGTATGCTGTAAATACAGTATGATGCAAATATAATATGTAGTAAATACGGTATGATACAAATATGGTACGCTGAAAATATGGTATATTGCATATACGGTATGCGTTAATCCAACATGTAAAGTGCATATACGGTTTGAATGAATTCATTTTTTTAAATTGCTTTTTTTTAGTATTAAATTATAAAAAAATTTAATTCATTATAACATCCACTAAAAAAATTACGGCTAAAGTACAGTCAATCTGGTGACGTTTTGATCCATGTGGGTCGAGGCGCTATAGTTTTGTTCATTGGCATGTTTATAATCAAATTTGATTAAGATTTTTAATTTAACAAATATTTGATTGTTAAATTATTAAATTTAACAAAAATTTCATCTTTGTTTTGTTCATCGACGGGTTTCCGATCAAATCCAACAAAAATTTCTCATGGGTTTAGTTCATTGGTGTGTTTCCAATCAAATTTGACTAAAATTCCACTTAGGTTTAGTTTATTTTTTCAATAAAATTTAACTAAAATTTCATATGCATTTTGTGCATGGGTAGCTTTCCACTCAAATTTGACTAAAATTTTACCTGAATTTAGTTCATTGGCATGTTTACAATCAAATTTGACTAAATTTTCAGTTGAGTTTTATTATTGGCACGTTTCCAATAGAATTTTACTAAAATTTCACATGGTTTAGTTCTTTGGTGCGTTTCCTATCAAATTTGACTAAAATTTCGTCTGAATTTTATTTATTGGCATGCTTCAAATAAAATATGACTACAATTTCATCTGAGTTTTGTTAAATGGTGGGTTTTCAATTAAATTTGAGTGAAATTTCATTTGGATTTTGTTAATTGGTGCGCTTCCAATCAAATTTGACTAAAATTTCGTCTGAATTTTATTTATTGGCATGCTTCAAATAAAATATGACTACAATTTCATCTGAGTTTTGTTAAATGGTGGGTTTTCAATTAAATTTGAGTGAAATTTCATTTGGATTTTGTTAATTGGTGCGCTTCCAATCAAATTTGACTAAAATTTCACTTAATTTTGTTATTTATACCGTATTTCCAAACTTTGGTTCAATGGTGTGTCTTCAATCAAATTTGACAAAAATTCATTTGCGTTTTGTTCGTCGACAGGTTTCTAATCAAATTTCACTAAAATTTCTCATGAGTTTAGCTCATTGGCACATCTTCAATCAAATTTAAATTTGATTTTGTTCATTAGCTGGTTTCCAGTCAAATTTGACTAAAATTCCGCTTAGGTTTAGTTCATTGGCGTGTTTCTAATTAAATTTGACTAAATTTTGAGTTGAATTTTATCATTGGCACGTTTCCAATAGAATTTTACTAAAATTTTACATGGTTTTAGTTCTTTGGCGTGTTTTCAATCAAATTTGACTAAAATTTTACATGGGTTCAGTTCATTGGCGCATTTCCAATCAAATTTGACAAAAATTTCACTTGAGTTCGATTTATTGGCACTTTTCCAATCAAATTTGACAAAAATTTCATTTGTATTTTGTTCAATCACGGGTTTTCAATCAAATTTGACTAAAATTTCTCATGAGTTTAGTTCATTGGTGCGTTTCCAATCAAATTTGACTCAAATTTAAATTTGATTTTATTCATTAGTGGGTTTCCATTCAAATTTGACTAAAATTCCACTTAAGTTTAGTTCATTGGTGCGTTTTCAATAAAATTTGACTAAAATTTTATCTGTATTTTGTTCATCAACAGGTTTCCATTGAGTAAAATTTCACCTGGGCTTAGTTCATTGGTATGTTTGTAGTCAAATTTGACTAAATTTTCAGTTGAGTCTTATTATTTGTGCATTTCCAATAGGATTTAACTAAAATTTCGCGTGGGTTTAGTTCTTTGGCGTGTTTCCAATCAAATTTGACTAAAATTTCGTCATGATTTTGTTCATTGGCGCTCTTCAAATCAAATATGACTACATTTTCATTGGAGTTTTGTTAAATGGCGCATTTTCAATCAAATTTGAGTAAAATTTCATCTGAATTTTGTTCATTAGTGCCCTTTCAATCAAATTTGAGTAAAATTTAAAATGGGTTTAGTTCATTCACGCATTTTCGATCAAATTCGACTAAAATTTTACTTGATTTTCGTTCTTGGCTTGTTTCTAATCAAATTTGACTAAAATCTCACTTGAATTTGATTCATTGGCATGTTTCTAATCAAATTTGACAAAAATTTCATCCACGTTTTGTTCATCGACGGGTTTCCAATCAAATTTGACGAAAATTTCTCATGGGCTTTGTTCATTGGCGCATTTCCAATCAAATTTGACACAAATTTAAATTTGATTTTGCTTATTAGTAGGTCTTCAATCAAATTTGACTAAAATTCCGCTTAAATTTAGTTCATTGGCGCGTTTTCAATCAAATTTGACAAAAAAAAATTCTGCGTTTTGTTCATTAGCGCGCTTCTAATCACATATGACTAAAGATTCATCTACGTTGTCATCGATGGGTTTCCAATCAAATTTGACTTAAATTTCACCTGGCTTTAGTTTATTGGCGAGTTTTGTATTCAAATTTGACTAAATTTCTAGTGGAGTTTTACAATTGGTGCGTTTCCAATAGAATTTTACTAAAAATTCACATGGGTTTAGTTTTTTGGCGTGTTTCAAATCAAATTTGACAAAAAAAATTCTTTAGATTTTGTTCATTGATGCGTTTCAAATCAAATATGATTGCAATTTCATCTGAATTTTGTTAAATGGCTCGTTTTCAATCAAATTTGAGTAAGATTTCACCTGAATTTTGTTCATTGCTAGGTTTCCAATCAAATTTGACTAAAATTTCACCTTAGTTTGGTTTATTGGCACTTTTCCAATCAAATTTGACAAAAATTTCATCCGTGTTTCGTTCATTGGCAGGTTTCCAATCAAATTTGACTAAAATTTCACCTTAGTTTGGTTTATTGGCACTTTTCCAATCAAATTTGACAAAAATTTCATCCGTGTTTCGTTCATTGGCAGGTTTCCAATCAAATTTGCCTAAAATTTCTCATGAGTTTAGTTCATTGGCGCGTTTCCAAACAAATTTGACTCAAATTTAAATTTGATTTTGTTCATTAGTGCGTTTCCACTCAAACTTGACTAAAATTCCTCTTAAATTTAGTTCATTGGCGCGTTTTTAGTAAAATTTGACTAAAATTTCATCTGAATTTTGTTCATCGACAGGTTTCCACTCAAATTTCACTAAAATTTCACTTGAGTTTAGTTCATTGGTTTGTTTGTAGTCAAATTTGACTAAATTTTCAGTTAAGTTTTATTATTTCCGCATTTCCAATAGGATTTAACTAAAATTTCACATGGGTTTAGTTCTTTGGCGCATTTCCAATCAAATTTGACTAAAATTTCTTCTCAATTTTGTTCACTCGCACTCTTCAAATCAAATATGACTACATTTTCATTGGAGTTTTGTTTAATGGTGCGTTTTCAATCAAATTTGAGTAAAAATTTCATCTGGAATTTGTTCATTAGTGCGCTTTCAATCCAATTTGACTAAAATTTCACATGAGTTTAGTTCATTGGTGCGTTTCCAATCAAATTCGACTAAAATTTCACTTGAGGTTGGATCATTTGCCTGTTTCCAATCGAATTTGACAAAAATTTGATCCACGTTTTGTTCATCAGCAGTTTCCAATCAAATTTGACAAAAATTTCTCATGGGCTTTATTTATTGGCGCGTTTTCATTCAAATTTGACACAAATTTAAATTTGATTTTGCTTATTAGCAGGTCTCCAGTCAAATTTGACTAAAATTCAGCTTAGGTTTAGTTCATTGGCGCATTTTCAATCAAATTTGACTAAAATTTCATCTGCGTCTTGCTCATTGGCGTGCTTCTAATCACATATGACTAAAGATTCATCTGTGTTTTGTTCATCAACGGGTTTTCAATCAAATTTGACTAAAATTTCACATGGGTTTAGTTCATTGGCGAGTTTGTATTCAAATTTAACTAAATTTTCAATAGAGTTTTATCGTTGGTGCGTTTCCAATAGAATTTTACGCAAATTTCACATGGGTATAGTTTTTTAGCGCGTTTCAAATCAAGTTTGACAAAAAATTCTTTTGATTTTGTTCACTGACACGTTTCAAATCAAATATGATAACAATTTCATTTGAGTTTTGTTAAATAGCGCGTGTTCAATCAAATTTGAGTAAATTTTCACCTGAATTTTGTTCATTGCTGGGTTTCCAATCAAATTTGACTAAAATTTCACCTAATTTAGTTCATTGGCCTGTTTGTAATCAAATTTGACTAAATTTTGAGTTGAGTTTTATCATAGGCGCGTTTCCAATCAAATTTGACTAAAATTTCACATAGGTTTAGTTCATTGGCCCGTTTCCAACCAAATTTGACTAAAACTTCACATGATTTTTTTCATTGGCCTGTTTCTAATTGAATTTGATTAAAATTTCATCTGGCTTTGGTTCATTGGCATATTTCTAATCAAATTTGACTGAAATTTAAATTTGATTTTGTTCATTAGATGGCTTCAAATCAAATTTGACTAAAATTCTGCTTAGGTTTAGTTCATTGGTGTGTTTCTAATCAGATTTGACTAAATTTTGAGTTGAGTTTTTATCATTGGAGCGTTTCCAATAGAATTTTACTAAAATTTTACATTGGTTCAGTTCTTTAGCGCGTTTCCAATCAAATATGACTAAAATTTCACATTGGTTTTGTTCATTAACGCGTTTCCAATCAAATATGACTAAAATTTCACATTGGTTTTGTTCATTAACGCGTTTCCAATCAAATTTGACTAAAATTTCATTTTATTTTGTTCAATGACATGTTTCTAATCAAATTTGATTAAAATTTCATCTGAGTATGGTCCATTACCATGTTTTAATTTCATCTGCATTTTGCTCATCGATGGATTTTCAATCAAATTTGGCTAAAATTTCACATGGGTTTAGTTTATTGGCGCATTTCCAATTAAATTTGACTCAAATTTAAATTTGACTTTGTTCATTGGCGGGTTTCCAGTCAAATTTGACTAAAATTTCGCTTATGTTTAGTTCACTGATGTGTTCTAATCAAATTTGACTAAATTTTGGGTTGAGTTTTATCATTGGCACGTTTTCAATAGTATTTTACTAAAATTTTACATGGGTTTAGTTCTTTTACGTGTTTCCAAACAAATTTCACAAAATTTCACATGGGTTTAGTTCATTGGCATGTTTCCAATCAAATTTGACTAAAATCTCACCTGAGTTTGGTTCATTGGTGCGTTTCCAATCAAATTTGATGAAAATTTCATCTGTGTTTTGTTCATCGATGGGTTTTCGATCAAATTTAACTAAAATTTCTCAATAGTTTAGTTCATTGGCGCATTTCCAATCAAATTTAACTCAAATTTAAATCTTATTTTGTTCATTAGCGGGTCTCTAGTCAAATTTGTCTAAAATTCTGCATTTTGTTCATCGGTAGGTTTCCAATCAAATTTGACTAAAATTTCACCTGGGTTTACTTCATTGGCGTGTTTACAATCAAATTTGACTAGATTTTTAATTGACTTTTATCATTGACGCGTTGCCAATAGAATTTTACTAAAATTTCACTTGGGTTTAGTCCTTTGGTGCGTTTTCAATCAAATTTGACTAAAATTTCGTTTGGTTTTGTTCATTGGAGCGCTTCAAATCAAATATGACTACAATTTCATCTGAATTTTGTTAAATAACGCATTTTAGATCAAATTTGAGTATAATTTTATTTGCATTTTGTTCGTTGGTGTGCTTCCAATCAAATTTGGCTCAAATTTCACATGTGTTTAGTTCATTGGCGTGTTTCCAATGAAATTTGACTAAAATTTCACCTGAGTTTTGTTAATTAGTGTGTTTCTAATCAAATTTGACTAAAATTTCACCTGAGTTTTGTTAATTAGTGTGTTTCTAATCAAATTTGACTAAAAATTCATATGACTTTGGTTCATTGGCGTGTTTCCAATGAAATTTGACAAAAATTTCATCTATGTTTTGTTCATCGGTGGGTTTCCAATCAAATTTGACTAAAATTTCTCATGGGTTTAGTTCATTGTAGCATTTCCAATCAAATTTGACACTAATTTAAATTTGATTTTGTTCATTAGCAAGTTTTCAGTCAAATTTGATTGAATTCTGCTTACCTTTAGTTCATTGGCGCGTTATCAATAAAGTTTGACTAAAATTTCATTCGCAGTTTGTTCATCGGTGAGTTTTCAATCAAATTTGATTAAAATTCCACCTGGATTTAGTTAATTGGCATGTTTGTAATCAAATTTGACTAAATTTTCTGTTGAGTTTTATCATTGTCGCGTTTCCAATAGAATTTTACTAAAATTTCACATTGGTTTAGTTATTTAGCACGTTTCTAATCAAATTTGATTAAAATTTCGTCTAGATTTTGTTCGTTGGCGCTTCAAATCAAATACGTCTACAATTTCGTCTGAGTTTTGTTAAATGGAGCGCTTTCAATCAAATTTGACTAAAATTTCATCTAGATTTTGTTCATTTGTGCGCTTCCAATCAAATTTGACTCAAGTTTCACCTGGATTTTGTTCATTGGCGTGTTTCAAATCAAATTTGACTAAAATTTCATCTAGATTTTGTTCATTTGTGCGCTTCCAATCAAATTTGACTCAAGTTTCACCTGGATTTTGTTCATTGGCGTGTTTCAAATCAAATTTGACTAAAATTTCACATGAGTTTGATTCATTGGAACGTTTCCAATCAAATTTGACAAAATTTCATTTACTAAGAAGTCAAATTCGGAAGTAAAAAGCAAATGTTCTTTGACTAACTCCCTATCTCGAAAAGAGGTTGTGTTCCTTCTTTCTGCCTTTTGTTTGTTGCTTTCACAAAGTCAAATTTAACTAAAATTTCACATGGATTTAGTTCGTTGGCCCATTTTCAATCAAATTTGACTCAAATTTAAGTTTAATTTTGTTCATTAGCGATTTTCCAATCGAATTTGACTAAAATTTTACATAGCTTTAGTTCATTGGCGCGGTTTCAATAAAGTTTGACTAAAATTTCATCTGCGCTTTGTTCATCGACTGGTTTCCACTCAAATTTGACTAAAATTTGACCCAAATTTAGTTCATTAGCATGTTTGTAATCATATTTGACTACATTTTTAGTTAAGTTTTACCATTGGTGCATTTCCTATAGAATTTTTCTAAAATTTCATATAGGTTTAGTTTTTTTACTCATTTCCAATCAAATTTGACTAAGATTTCATCTGAATTTTGTTCATTGGTGCATTTCAAACAAATTATGACTACGATTTCATCTGAGTTTTGTTAAATGGGGCATTTTAAATCAAATGTGAGTAAAATTTCATCTGGATTTTGTTCATTGGTGTGCTTCCAATCAAGTTTTACTAAAATTTCACATGGGTTTAGTTCATTAGCGCGTTTGTAATCAAATTTGACTTAAAGTTCACCTAAGTTTTGTTCTTTGGCGTGTTTCTAATCAAATTTGACTAAAATTTCACCTGAATTTGGTTCATTGTCTCATTTTCAATCAAATTAGACAAAAATTTCATCCGCAATTGGCTCAACAATGGGTTTCCAATCAAATTTGACTAAAATTTCTTATGGATTTAGTTCATTGGCACGTTTCCAATCTAATTGACTCAAATTTAAATTTGATCTTGTTCATCAACGAGTCTCTAGTCAAATTTGACTAAAATTCCGCTTAGATTTAGTTCATTGGTGCATTTTCAATCAAATTGAACTAAAATTTTGTCTAAATTTTGTTTATTGGCTCGCTTGAAACGAAATATGACTAAAATTTCATATGAGTTTTGTTAAATGGCGCGTTTAAATCAAATTTGACTAAAATTTCACATAGGTTTTGTTCATTAGCATGTTTCTAATCAAATTTGATAAAAAAATTTACCTGAGTTTGGTTCATTGGCGCGTTTCCAATCAAATTTGACAAAAAATTCATCTGTGTTTTGTTCATCGGCGTGTTTCTAATCAAAATTGACTGATATCTCAACTGATTTTGGTTCATTGGCACGTTTCTAATAAAATTTGACTCAAATTTAAATTTGATTTTGTTCATTAGCGGGTTTTCAGTCAAATTTGACTAAAATTCACTTAGATTTACTTCATTAGTGCGTTTTTTCAATCAAATTTTTACTAAAATTTCATCTACGTTCTATTCATTTGCGGGTTTCTAATCAAATGTAACTAAAATTTCGTTTAGGTTTAGTTCATTGGTGTGTTTATAATCAAATTTGAATAAATTTTTAGTTGAGTTCTATCATTGGCACGTTTCCAATAGAATTTTACTAAAATTTCACATGGGTTTAGTTCTTCGGCTCGTTTCCAATCAAATTTGACTAACATTTTGTCTGAATTTTGTTCATTGGTACGCTTCAAATCAAATATGAATACAATTTCATTTCAGTTGTGTTAAATGGCGCATTTTCAATCAAATTTGAGTAAAATTTCATCCAAATTTTGTTCATTGGTGCACTTCCAATCAAATTTGACTAAAATTTCACATGGGTTTAGTTCATTTGGCACGTTTCCATTCAAATTTGACTAATATTTAGTGTAGATTTTATTTATCAGCGTGCTTCAAATTGAATATGACTAAATTTAATCTGAGTTTTGTTAACTGGAGCATTTTCAGTCAAATTTGAGTAAAATTTCATCTGGATTTTGTTCATTGGTGCGCTTCCAATCAAATTTGACCGGGTTTAGTTCATTGGCCCGCTTCCAATCAAATTTGACTAAAATTTCACGTGAATTTTGTTGATTGGCGTGTTTCTAATCAAATTTGACTAAAATTTCACTTGAGTTTGGTTCATTGCCGCATTTCCAATCAAATTTGACAAAGAATTCATTCCAATCAAATTTGACTAAAATTATTCATGGGATTAGTTCATTGCCACATTTCCAATCAAATTTGACAAAAATTTAAATTTGATTTTGTTCATCAGTGGGTCTCCATTCAAATTTGACTAAAATTTCTCTTAGGTTTAGTTCATTGGCATGTTTCCAATCAAATTTGACTAAAATTTAGTACGAATTTTGTTCATTGGCTCACTTGAAATGAAATATGACTACGATTTCATCTGAGTTTTGTTAAATGGCATGTCTTAAATTAAATTTGAATAAAATTTCATTTGGATTTTGTTCATTGGTCCACTTCCAACCAAATTCGACTAAAATTTCACATGTGTTCATTGGTGCATTTTCAATCAAATTTGACTAAAATTTCACCTAGGTTTTGTTCATTAGCATGTTTCTAATCAAATTTGATTAAAATTTCGCCTGAGTTTGGTTCATTAGCGCGTTTCAAATCAAATTTGGCAAAATTTTCATCTGCATTTTGTTCATCAACGTGTTTCCAATCAAATTTTGACTAAAATTTCACCTCAATTTGGTTAATTGGCGCATTTTCAATCAAATTTAACTCAAATTAAAATTTGATTTTGCTCATTAGCGAGTTTTCAGTCAAATTTGACTAAAATTCCGCTTTGGTTTAGTTCATTGGTGTATTTTTTCAATCAAATTTTTACAAATATTTCATCTACGTTGTGTTCATCGGCAGGTTTCTAATCAAATTTGACTAAAATTCTTCCTATGTTTAGTTCATTGGCATGTTTCTAATCAAATTTGACTAAATTTTGGGTTGAGTTTTATCATTGGCATGTTTCCAATAGAATTTTACTAAAATTTCACATGGGTTTAGTTCTTTAGTACGTTTTCAATCAAATTTGACTAAAATTCTTCCTATGTTTAGTTCATTGGCATGTTTCCAATAGAATTTTACTAAAATTTCACATGGGTTTAGTTCTTTAGTACGTTTTCAATCAAATTTGACTAAAATTTCATCTAGATTTTGTTCATTGGCACGCTTCAAATCAAGTATGAATACAATTTCATCTGAGTTTTGTTAAATGTTCCTATCAAATATGAGTGAAATTTCATTTACATTTTATTCATCGGCATGTTTCCAATCAAATTTGACTAAAATTTCACCTGAGTTTGGCTCATAGGCACGTTTCCAATCAAATTTGACTCAAATTTAAATTTGATTTTGTTCATTAATGGTTTCTAGTCGAATTTGACTAAAATTCCACTTAGGTTTAGTTCATTGGAGCCTTTTTTCAATCAATGTTTTACTAAAATTTCATCTGCATTTTGTTCGTCAGCTGTTTCTAATCAAATTTGACTAAAATTTCGCTTAGGTCTAGTTCATTGGCATGTTTTTAATAAAATTTGACTAAATTTTGAGTTGAGTTTTATCATTAGTTCGTTTCCAATAGAATTTTATTAAAAATATCACATGGGTTTAGTTCTTTAGCGCGTTTCCAATCAAATTTGACTAAAATTGTTTGGATTTTGTTTGTTGGCACATTTCAAATCAAATATGAATACAATTTCATCTGAGTTTTGTTAAGTGGCGTGTTTTCAATCAAATTTGAGTAAACTCTCATCCAGATTTTGTTCATTGGTGCGCTTTCAATCAAATTTGACTAAAATTTCACATGGGTTTAGTTCATTTGGCGCGTTTCCATTCAAATTTGACCAAAATTTATTTTGAATTTTGTTCATTGGCATTCTTCAAATTGAATATGACAAAATTTCATTCGAGTTTTGTTAATTTGGGTGTTTTCAGTCAAATTTGAGCAAAATTTCATCTGGATTTTATTCATTGGTGTGCTTCCAATCAATTTGACTGGGTTTAGTTCATTGGCATGCTTCTAATCAAATTTGACTAAAATTTCACTTGGGTTCTGTTCATTGGCATGTTTCTAAACAAATTTGACTAAAATTTCACCTGAGTTTGGTTCATTGCCACGTTTCTAATTAAATTCGACAAAAATTTCATCCACAATTTGCTCATCAGTGGGTTTCCAATCAAATTTGACTAAAATTTCACCTGAGTTTGGTTCATTGCCACGTTTCTAATTAAATTCGACAAAAATTTCATCCACAATTTGCTCATCAGTGGGTTTCCAATCAAATTTGACTAAAATTTCTCATGGGTTTAGTTCATTGGCACGTTTCGAATCAAATTTGACTCAAATTTAAAATTGATTTTGTTCATCAGCGAGTCTCCAAACAAATTTGACTAAAATTTCACTTAGGTTTAGTTCATTGGCGAGTTTCCAATCAAATTTGACTAAAATTTCATATGGATTTTGTTCATTGGCTTGCTCGAAACGAAATATGATTACAATTTCATCTAAGTTTTGTTAAATGGGGCGTTTTGAATCAAATTTGACTAAAATTATATCTGGATTTTGTTTATTGGTGCGCTTCTAACCAAATTTGACTAAAATTTCACATGTGATCATTGGTGCGTTACCAATCTAATTTGACTAAAATATCATCCAGGTTTTGTTCATTAGCGTGTTTCTAATCAAATTTGATCAAAATTTCACCTTAGTTTGGTTCATTGGCGCTTTTCCAATCAAATTTGACAAAAACTTCATCTGCGTTTTGTTCATCGGCATGTTTTCAATCAAATTTGAGTATGATTTCATCCAAATTTTGTTCATTAGTGCTATTCTAATCAAATTTAACTAAAATTTCACTTGAGTTTAGTTCATTTGCGCGTTTCCATTCAAATTTGACTAAAATTTAGTATGGATTTTGTTCATTGGCGTGCTTCAAACTGAATATGACTAAATTTCATCTTAGTTTTGTTAACTGGCGCATTTTCAGTCAAATTTGAGTAAAATTTCATCTTAATTTTGTTCATTGGTGCGCTTCCAATCAAATTTAACTGGGTTCAGTACGTTGGCCCGCTTCCAATCAAATTTGACTATAGTTTCACCTGGATTTTTTTCATTGGCATGTTTCTAATCAAATTTAACTAAAATTTCACCAGAGTTTGGTTCATTGGCACATTTCCAATCAAATTCGACAAAAATTTTATCTGCGTTTTGTTCATCGACGGGTTTCCAATCAAATTTGACTAAAGTTTCTCATGGATTTAGTTTATTGGCGCGTTTCCAATTCGATTCGACTCAATTTTAAATTTGATTTTGTTCATTAGTGGATTTCCAGTCAAATTTGACTAAAATTTCGCTTAGGTTTAGTATCTTAACGCATTTTTAATCAAATTTGACTAAAATATCATCTACGTTTTGTTTATCGACAGGTTTCCAATCAAATCTGACTAAAATTTCACTTGGGTTTAGTTCGTCAGCGTGTTTGTAATCAAATTCTTCTAAATTTTCAGTTGTGTTTCATCATTGGAGCATATCCAATAAAAATTTACTAAAGATTCACACAGGTTTAGTTCTTTGGTGCATTTCCAATCAAATTTGACTAAAATTTCGTCTAAATTTTGGTCATTGTCGAGCTTCAAATCAAATATGACTATAATTTCTTCTGAGTTTTGTTAAATGGCCTTTTTCAATCAAATTTGGGTAAAATCTCATCTGGATTTTGTTCATTGGTGCGCTTCCAATCAAGTTTGTCTAAATTTTCGTATAGGTTTAGTTCATTGGCGCGTTTTCAATCAAATTTGACTAAAATTCCACCTGAATTTTGTTTATTGGCTTTTTCTTATCAAATTTGACTAAAATTTCACCTGAATTTGGTTCATTAGCGCGTTTCCAATCAAATTTGACTCAAATTTAAATTTGATTTTCGCTCTTTTTAGTCAAATTTAACTAAAATTTCGCTTAGGTTTAGTTCATTGGAGCATTTTTTCAGTCAAATTTTTACTAAAATTTCTTCTGCATTTCGTTCATCGGCGGGTTTCTAATCAAATTTGACTAAAATCTCACCTGGGTTTAGTTCAATGGCATGTTTGTAATCAAATTTGACTATTTTCAGTTGAGTTTTATCATTAGTGCATTTCCAATAGAATTTTACTAAAATTCACATGGGTTTAGTTCTTTGGCATGTTCCCAATCAAATTTGACTAAAATTTTGTTCGAATTTTGTTCATTATCGCAGCTCAAATAAAAAATAACTACAATTTATTCTGAATTTTGTGAAATGGCTCGTTTACAATCAAATTTGAGTAAAATTTCATCTGGATTTTGTTCATTGGTGTGCTTCCAATCAAATTTAACTAAAATTTCATCTGGATTTTGTTCATTGGTGTGTTTCCAATCAAATCATGTTTCTAATCAAATTTGACAAAAATTTCACCTGGTTTTAGTTCATAGGCGTGTTTCAATCAAATTTGAGCAAAATTTCATCGGCATTTTGTTTATCAGCGGGTTTCCAATCAAATTTAAATAAAATTTCTCATGGGTTTAGTTCATTGGCATGTTTCCAATCAAATTTGACCCAAATTTAAATTTAATCATGTTCATTAACGGGTTTCCAGTCAAATTCGGCTAAAATTCCGCTTAGGTTTAGGACATTGGAGTTTGACTTAAATTTCATCTGTGTTTCATTCATCAGCAGGTTTCCAATCTAATTTGGCTAAAAGTTTACGTGGGTTTTGTTCATTGGCATGTTTCTAATCAAATTTGATTAAAATTTCACTTGAGTTTGGTTCATTGGCGCGTTTCTAACCAAATTTGACAAAAATTTCGTCTGCATTTTGTTCATCGACAAGTTTCTAATCGAATTTAAATAAAAAAATTTCATGGGTTTAGTTTATTGGCGCGTTTCCAATTGAATTTGGCCCAAATTGAAATTTGATTTTGTACATTAGCAGGTTTTCAGTCAAATTTGACTAAAATTCCGGTTAGGTTTAGTTCATTGGCGCGTTTTCAATCAAATTTGACTAAAATTTCATTTGTGTTTCGTTCATCATCATGTTTCTACTCAAATTTGACTAAAATTTCACCTGAATTTTGTTCATTAGCGTGTTTCTTATCTAATTTGATTAAAATTTTACCTGGGTTTGGTTCATTGGCGTGTTCCAATCAAATTTGACAAAAATTTCATCTACATTTTGTTCATCAATGGGTTTCCAATAAAATTTAAATAAAATTTATCAGGGGTTTAGATCGTTTGTACATTTCCAATCAAATTTGAATCAAATTTAAATTTGATTTTTTCCATTAGAGGGTTTTCAATCAAATTTAAGTAAAATTCCAGTTATGTTAAGTTCATTGGCGCGTTTTCAAGTAAATTTGACTAAAATTTCATCTGTGCAACACGTTTCTAATCAAATTTGACAAAAATTTCATCTCCATTTTGTTCATCGGTGGGTTTCCAAACAAATTTGACTAAAAATTTTCATGGGTTTAGTTTAATGGTGCATTTCCAATCAAATTTGACTCAAATTTAAATTTAATTTGGTTCATTAGGTGATTTCCAATCAAATTTGACTAAAATTCCCCTTAGGTTTTGTCCATTGGCGTGTATCTAATCAAATTTGACTAAATTTTGAGTTGAGTTTTATCATTGGCGCATTTCCAATAGAATTTTACTAAAATTTCACGTTGGTTTAGTTCTCTGCCATGTTTCTAATGAAATTTAATTAAAATTTCGTCTAAATTTTGTTCATTAGCGAGCTTCAAATCAAATATGACTACAATTTCATCTGAGTTTTGTTAAATGACACGTTTTCAATCAAATTTGAGTAAATTTTCATCTGAATTTTTTTCATTGGTGTGCATCCAATCAAATTTGACTAAAATTTCACATTGATTTAGTTCATTGTCAAATTTGACAAAAAATTCATCTCCATTTTGTTCATCGACAGGTTTTCAATCAAATTTGTCTAAAATTTCTCATGAGTTTAGGTTATTAGCGCATTTTCAATCAAATTTGACTGAAATTTATATTTGATTTTGTCCATTTGTGGGTTTCCATCAAATTTGACTAAAATTCTGCTTAGGTTTAGTTCATTAGTGCGTTTTCAAAAACGTTTCACTAAAATTTCACATGGATTTTGTTCATTGACGTATTTCTAATCAGATTTGACTAAATTGCACTTGAGTTTGGTTCATTGGCACGTTTTCAAACAAATTTGACAAAAAATTCATCTACATTTTGTTTATCAGTGTGCTTCCAATCAAATTTAACTAAAATTTCTTATGGATTTAGTTCATTTGCATGTTTCTAATCAAATTTGATTTTGTTCATTAGCGAGTTTCCAGTCAAAATTGACAAAAATTCCGCTTATATTTATTTCATTGGCGAATCAAATTTTTACTAAAATTTCATCTGCATTATGTTCATCGACGGGTTTCTAATCAAAATTGACTAAAATTTCCCTTGGGTTTAAATTATTGGCATGTTTCTAATCATATTTGACTAAATTTTCAATTGTGTTTTATCATTGGCGCATTTTTAATAGAATTTTTTTGGCGCATTTACAATCAAATTTGACTAAAATTTTATCTGACTTTTGTTCACTGTCGTACTTCAAATCAAATATGACTACAATTTCATCTGAATTTTGTTCATTGGTGCGCTTCCAATCAAATTTGACTAAAATTTTACATAGTTTAGTTCATTGGCACGTTTTCAATCAAATTTAACTAAAATTTCACCTGGGGTTTGTTCATTGGCGTGTTTCTAATCAAATTTGATTAAAATTTCACCTGAGTTTTGTTCATTGCCGCATTTCCAATCAAATTTGACAAAAACTTCATCTGCATTTTGTTCATTGGTGGATTTCCAATCAAATTTAACTAAAATTTCTCATGAGTTGAATTTATTGGCACGTTTCCAATCAAATTTGACTAAAATTTCTCATGAGTTGAGTTTATTGGCCTATGTCCAATCAAATTTGACTAAAATTTAAATTTGATTTTGCTCATTAGCGGGTTTCCAATCAAATTTGACTAAAATTCCGCTAGCCTTTAGTTCATTAGCATGTTTTTAATCAAATTTGATAATAATTTCATCTGCATTATGTACATCGACAGGTTTCCAATCAAATTTGGCTAAAATTTCACCGGGGTTCAGTTCATTGGCGTGTTTGTAATCAAATTTGACTAAATTTTCAGTTGAGTTTTATCATTGGTGCATTTCTAATTGAATTTTACTAAAACTTCACATGTATTATAGTTTATTAGCGTGTCTGTAATCAAATTTGAGTAAATTTTCATTTGAGTTTTATCATTTGTGCGTTTTCAATTGAATTTTACAAAAATTTTACATGGATTTTAGTTCATTGGCATGTTTGTAATCAAATTTGACTAAATTTTCAGTTGAATTTTATCATTGGCCCATTTCCAGTTGAATTTTACTAAAAATTGATTTCCAATTTAGTTCTTTGGCGCGTTTCCAATCAAATGTGACTAAAATTTCGTCTAAATTTTGTTCATTGGTGCATTTCAAATCAAATGTGACTACAATTTCATCTCCGTTTTGTGAAATGGCGCGTTTTGAAACAAATTTGAGTAAAATTTCATCCGAATTTTGTTCATTAGTGTGCTTCCAATTAAATTTGACTAAAATTTCACATAGGTTTAATTCATTGGCGTGTTTCCAATCAAATTTGACTAAAATTTTACCTGAATTTTGTTCATTGGCGTGTTTCTAATCAAATTTGATTAAAATTTCCCCTAAGTTTGGTTCATTGGCGCATTTCCAATCAAATTTAACAAAAATTTCATCGCCATTTTGTTCATTGGCGGTTCTTAATCAAATTTTACTAAAATTTCTAGTGGGTTTAGTTTATTGGCACATTTTCCATCAAATTTGGCTCAACTTTAAATTTGATTTTGCTCATTAGCAGGTTTTAAGTCTAGTTTGACTAAAATTCCGCTTAGATTTACTACATTGTCCCGTTTTCAATCAAATTTAACTAAAATTTCACCTGTGTTTCGTTCTTCAGCGGGTTTCCAATCAACTTTGACTAAAATTTCATCTGTGTTTTGTTCATTGGCTTGTTTCTAACCCAATTTGATTAAAATTTCACCTGAGTTTGGTTCATTGGCGTGTTTCTAATCAAATTTGACAAAAATTTCATCTGTATTTTGTTCGTCGAGAATTTCCATTCAAATTTAAATAAAATTTTTCATGGGTTTAGTTCATTGGCACGTTTCCAATTGAATTTGACCCAACTTTAAATTTGATTTTGTACATTAGCAGGTTTTCAGTCAAGTTTGACAAAAATTATGGTTAGGTTAGTTTACTGGCGGGTTTTCAATCAAATTTAACTAAAATTTCGCCTGGGTTTCATTAGCGTGTTTCTTATGAAATTTGATTAAAATTCTACCTGAATTTGGTTCATTGGCATGTTTCCAATCAAATTTGAACCAAATTTAAATCTGATTTTGTCCATTGGTGGATTTTTAGACAAATTTGAGTAAAATTCCGGTTAGATTAAGTTCAATGGCGCGTTTACAATCAAATTTGACTAAAATTTCATCTGTATTTCGTTCATTGGCACGTTTCCGATCAAATTTGACAAAAACTTCACCTGAGTTTTGTTCATTAGCGTGTTTTTAATCATATTAGATTAAAATTTCACCCGAGTTTGGTTCATTGGCGCGTTTCCATTCAAATTTGAGAAAAATTCCATCTCCATTTTGTTCATCGACGGGTTTCCAAACAAATTTGACTAAAATTTTTCATAGATTTAGTTCATTGGTGCATTTCCAATCAAATTTGACTCAAATTTAAATTTGATTTTGCTCATTAGGTGGTTTCCAATCAAATTTGACTAAAATTTCGCATAGATTTGGTTCATTAGCGTGTTTCTAATCAAATTTGATAAAATTTTGAGTTGAGTTTTATTTTTCTCATAAATTTAGTTCATTTGCACGTTTCCAGTCAAATTTGATTTTGTTCATTAACGGGTTTCCATTCAAATTCGACAAAAAATCGCTTCGGTTTAGTTCATTGGTGCATCAAATTTTTAATAAAATTTCATCTGCATTTTTTTCATTGAAGAGTTCTAATCAAATTTGACTAGAATTTCACCTGGGTTTAGATTATTGGCGTATTTTTAATCAAATTTGACTAAATTTTCAATTGGATTTTATCATTGGCGCATTTTCAATAGAATTTTACTAAAATTTCATATGGGGTTTTTTTGGCGCACTTACAATCAAATTTGACTAAAATTTTGTCTGACTTTTGTTCATTGTCGTGCTTCAAATCAAATATGACTACAATTTCATCTGGAGTTTGTTCATTGGTGTGCTTCCAATCAAATTTGACTAAAATTTTACTTAAGTTTAGTTCATTGGCATGTTTCTAATCAAATTTGACTAAAAATTCACCATGGGTTTGTTCATTGGCGTGTTTCTAATCAAATTTGACTAAAATTTCACCTGAGTTTTGTTCATTGGTGTATTTCCAATCAAATTTGACAAAAACTTCATCTGCATTTTGTTCATTGGTGGGTTTCCAATTAAATTTAACTAAAATTTCTCATGAGTTGAGTTCATTGGCCTATTTCCAATCAAATTTGACAAAAATTAAATTTGATTTTGCTCATTAGCGGGTTTCCAATCAAAATTGACTAAAATTCAGCCCAGCGTAAGTTCATTGGCTTATTTTTCATTCAAATCTTACAATAATTTCATTTGCTGTTCATCGCCAGGTTTCCAATCAAATTTGGCTAAAATTTTACCTGGGTTTAGTTCATTAGCGTGTTTGTAATCAAATTTGATTAAATTTTCAGTTGAGTTTTATCATTGGTGCATTTCCAATTGAATTTTACTAAAATTTCACATGGATTTTAGTTCATTGGCGTATTTGAAATCAAATTTGAGTGAATTTTCGTTTGAGTTTTATTATTGGCGCATTTCCAATTGAACTTTACTAAAATTTCACATGAATTTTAGTTCATTGGCGTGTTTGTAATCAAATTTGACTAAATTTTGAGTTGAATTTTATCATTGTCGAGTTTCCAATTGAATTTTACTGACATTTGATTTTCAATTTAGTTCTTTGGCGCGTTTCCAATCAAATTTGACTCAAATTTCTTCTAAATTTTGTTCATTGGTGCGTTTCAAATCAAATACCATTTTGTTAAATGGCGTGTTTTCAATAAAATTTGAGTTAAATTTCATCTAAATTTTATTCATTAGTGTGCTCCAAATCATTAGTGTGCTTCTAATCAAATTTGACTAAAATTTCACATGGGTTTAGTTCATTAGCATTTTTCCAGTCAAATTTGACTAAAATTTCACCTGAATTTTATTTATTGGCGTGTTTCTAATCAAATTTGATTAAAATTTCCCCGGAGTTTGGTTCATTGGCGCATTTCCAATCAAATTTGACAAAAATTTCATCGGCATTTTGTTCATCGACGGGTTTCTAATCAAATTTAACTAAAATTTCTAGCGGGTTTAGTTCATTAGCACATTTCCAATCAAATTTGACACAAATTCAAATTTGATTGTGTTCATTAGCGGGTTTTAAGTCAAGTTTGACTAAAATTCCGCTTAGGTTTAGCATATTAGCCCGTTTTCAATCTAATTTGACTAAAATTTCATCTGATTTTTGTTCTTTGGTGTGTTTCTAATTAAATTTGATTAAAATTTCACTTGAGTTTGGTTCATTGGTGAATTTCTAATCAAATTTGACAAAAATTTCATCTGCATTTTGTTCGTCAGCGGGTTTCCAATCAAATTTAAATAAAAAAATTCATTGGTTTAGTTCATTGGCATATTTCCAATCGAATTTGACCCAAATTTAAATTTGATTTTGTACATTTGCAGGTTTTCAGTCAAGTTTGACTAAAATTATGGTTAGGTTTAGTTAATTGGCGTGTTTTCAATCAAATTTGACTAAAATTACATTTGCATTTCGTTCATCGACGATTTTCAAATCAAATCTGATGAAAATTTCACCTGGGTTTCATTAGCATGTTTCTTATCAAATTTGATTAAAATTTCACCTGAGCTTGGTTCATTGGCGCGTTTCCAATCAAATTTGACAAAAATTTCATCTGCGTTTTGTTCATTGACGGGTTTCCAAACAAATTTGACGAAAAATTTTCAGGGTTTAGTTTGTTGGCGTGTTTCCAATCAAATTTGAACGAAATTTAAATTTGATTTTGTCCATTCGCGAGTTTTCAATCAAATTTGAGTAAAATTCTGATTAGGTTAAGTTCATTGGCGCGTTGTCAATAAAATTTGACTAAAATTTCATTTGCATTTCATTCATCGGCATGTTTCTAATCAGATTTGACAAAAATTTCACTTGGGTTTTATTCATTAGTGTATTTCTAATCATATTTGATTAAAATTTCACCTGAGTTTGGTTCATTGATGCGTTTCCAATTAAATTTGACAAAAATTTCATCTCCCTTTTCTTGAGTTTAGTTCATTGGCGCTGTTCATTTGTGCATTTCCAATCAAATTTGACTCAAATTTAAACTTGATTTTGTTCTTAGGTGGTTTCCAGTCAAATTTGACTAAAATTTCGCTTAGGTTTAATTCATTGGCATGTTTCTAATCAATTTTGACTAAAATTTGAGTTGAGTTTTATCATTGGCTCGTTTCCAATAGAATTTTACTAAAATTTCACATCAGTTTAGTTCTCTATCGTGTTTCCAATGAAATTTAACTAAAATTTCGTCTGGATTTTGTTCATTAGCTTGCTTCAAATCAAATATGACTATAATTTCATCCGAGCGTTGTTAAATGGCGCATTTTCAATCAAATTTGAGTAAATTATCATATGAATTTTGTATCATTGGTGCACTTCAAATCAAATTTCAATAAAATTTCACATTGATTTAGTTTATTGGCGAGTTTTCAATTAAATTTGACTAAAATTTCACCAGAGTTTGGTTTTTCAACGCTTTGCCAATCAAATTTGACAAAAATTTCATCAACGTTTTGTTCATCGACGGGCTTTCAATCAAATTTGACAAAAATTTCTCATGGATTTCGGTTATTGGAAAGTTTCCAATCAAATTTGACTGAAATTTAAATTTGACTTTGTCCAGTAGCGGGTTTCCAGGTAAATTTGACAAAAATTCCGCTTATGTTTAATTCATTGGCGCGTTTTCAATCAGATTTGAATAAAATTCCATCAAGGTTTTGTTCATCGACGGGTTTCTAATCAAATTTGACTAAAATTTCACCTGGGTTTCATTAGCATGTTTCTTATCAAATTTGATTAAAATTTCACTTGAGTTTGGTTCATTGGAGCGTTTCCAATCGAATTTGACAAAATTTTCATCTGCGTTTTGTTCATTGACGAGTTTCCAAACAAATTTGACTAAAAATTTTCTTGGGTTTAGTTCGTTGGCGTGTTTCCAATCAAATTTGAACCAAATTTAAATTTGATTTTGTCCATTAGCGGGTTTTCAATCAAATTTGAGAAAAATTCCGGTTATGTTAGGTCCATTGGCGCGTTTTTAATCAAATTTGACTAAAATTTCATCTGCATTTCGTTCATCGACTCATTTCCAATCAAATTTGACAAAAATTTCACCTGGATTTTGTTCATTAGCCTGTTTATAATCATATTTGATTAAAATTTCACCTGAGTTTGGTTCATTGGTGCGTTTCCAATCAAATTTGACAAAAATTTCATCTCCATTTTATTCATCGGTGGGTTTCCAAACAAATTTGACTAAAATTATTCATGGGTTTAGTTCATTGACACAGTTCATTGGCGCATTTCCAATCAAATTTGATTTAAATTTGATTTTGTTCATTAGGTGGTTTCCAATCAAATTCGACTAAAATCCCACTTAGGTTTAATTCATTGGTGTGTTTCTAGTCAAATTTGACTAAATTTTGAGTTGAGTTTTATTATTGGCACATTTTCAATAGAATTTTACTAAAATTTCACATCGGTTTAGTTCTCTGCTGTGTTTCCAATGAAATTTGACTAAAATTTCGTCTGGACTTTGTTCATTGGCGCGCTTCAAATCAAATATGATTACAATTTCATCTGAGTTTTGTTAAATGATGCGTTTTCAATCAAATTTAGGTAAATTTTCATATGAATTTTGTTCATTGGTGCACTTCTAATCAAATTTGAATAAAATTTCACATTGATTTAGTTCATTGGTGACTTTCCAATCAAATTTGACTAAAATTTCACTAGAGTTTGGTTTTTCAAATTTTACAAAAATTTCACGTGTTTTGTTCATCGATGGGTTTTCAATCAAATTTGACTAAAATTTCTCATAGTTCTAGGTTATTGGCGCGTTTCCAATCAAATTTGACTAAAATTTAAATTTGATTTTGTCCCTTAGTGGGTTTCCATCAAATTGGACTAAAATTCTGCTTCGGTTTAGTTCATCGGCGCGTTTTCAATCGGATTTGACTAAAATTCCATTTGCGTTTTGTTCATCGATGGGTTTTCAATCAAATTTGACTAAAATTTCACCTGAATTTTGTTCATTGGTGTGTTTCTAATCAGATTTAACTAAAATTGCATCTGAGTTTGGTTCATTGGCACGTTTCCATACAAATTTGACAAAAAATTCATTTGTGCTTTATTCAGCAGTGGGTTTTCAATCAAATTTAACGAAAATCTCCCGTGGATTTAGTTCATTTGTACGTTCCCAATCAAATTTGATTTTGTTCATTAGCTGGTTTCCAGTCAAATTTGACAAAAATTTCGCTTAGGTTTAGTTCGTAGGCACATCAAATTTTACTAAAATTTCATTTGCATTTTGTTCATCAACGGATTTCTAATCAAATTTGACTAAAATTTTACCTGGGTTTAGATTATTGGCGTGTTTATAATCAAATTTTACTAAATTCTCAGTTGGGTTTTATCATTGGTACATTTCCAATAGAATTTGACCAAAACTTCCAATGGGTTTTGTTTTTTTGGTGCATTTACAATCAAATTTGACTAAAATTTTGTCTGACTTTTATTCATTGTTGCGCTTCAAATCAAATATAACTACAATTTCACTTGAATTTTGTTCATTGGTGCACTTTCAATCAAATTTAACTAAAATTTTACATATGTTTTGGCGGGTTTCCAATCAAATTTGACTAAATTTTCACTTGGAGTTTGTTCATTGGCGTGTTTCTAAACAAATTTGACTAAAATTTCACATTAGTTTTGTTCATTGGTGCGTTTCCAATCAAATTTGACAAAAATTTCATCTGTGTTTTGTTCATCATTGAGTTTCCAATTAAATTTAACAAAAATTTCTCATGAGTTTAGTTCATTGGCTCATTCCCAATCAAATTTTACTCAAATTTAAATTTGATTTTGCTCATTAGCGGGTTTCCAGTTAAATTTGACTAAAATTTCACCCAGGTTTAATTCTTTGGGGCGTTTTTAATCAAATTTGACTATAATTTCATCTGCATTATGTTCATAGGCAGGTTTCTAATGAAATTTGGCTAAAATTTCACCTGGGTTTAGTTCATTGGTTTGTTTGTAATCAAATTTGACTAAATTTTCAGTTGAGTTTTATCATTGTCGCATTTCCAATTGAATTTTACAAAAATTTCACATGGATTTTAATTCATTGGCAAGTTTGTAATCAAATTTGACTAAAATTTCAGTGGAGTTTTATCATTGGCACGTTTCCAATTAAACTTTACTAAAATTTCACATGGATTTTAGTTCATTGGCGTGTTTGTAATCAAGTTTTACTAAATTTTTAGTTGAGTTTTATCATTGGTTCGTTTTCAATTGAATTTTACTAAAATCTGATTTTCAATTTAGTTCTTTGGAGCGTTTCCAATCAAATTTGACTACAATTTCATCTGAGTTTTGTTAAATGGCGCATTTTGAATCAAATCTAAGTAAAATTTCATTTGAAGTTTGTTCATTAATGTGCTTCCAATCAAATTTGACTAAAATTTTAAATAGGTTTAGTTCATTGGCGTGTTTCCAATCAAATTTGACTAAAATATCACCTAAATTATGTTCATTGGCATGTTTCTAATCAAATTTGATTAAAATTTTCCCTGAGTTTGGTTCATTTGCGCATTTCCAATCAAATTTGACAAAAAATTTCAACGACATTTTGTTCATTTGTGGGTTTCTAATCAAATTTTACTAAAATTACTAGTGGTTTTAGTTCATTGGTGTATTTCCAAATAAATTTGACTCAAAATTAAATTTGATTTTGTTCATTTACGGGCTTTAAGTCAAGTTTGACTAAAATTCCACTTATGTTTAGTACATTAGCCAGTTTTCAATCAAATTTGACTAAAATTTCATTTTTGTTTCGTTCATTGGCATGTTTCAAATTAAATTTGATTAAAATTTCACCTGAGTTTTGTTGGCGTGTTTCAAATCAAATTTGATTAAAATTTCACTTGAGTTTGGTTCATTGGCGCCTTTCTAATCAAACTTGACAAAAATTTCATCTGCATTTTGTTCGTCGACGGGTTTCCAATCAAATAAAAATAAAATCTTTAATGGGTTTAGTTCATTGGCATGTTTCCAATCGAATTTGACCAAAATTTAAATTTGATTTCGTACATTAGTAGGTTTTTAGTCAAATTTGAACAAAATTTCGGTTAGGTTTAGTTCATTGGCATGTTTTCAACCAAATTTGACTAAAATTTCATCTGTGTTTCGTTCATCGATGGGTTTCTAATCAAATTTGACTAATATTTCACTTGGGTTTCATTAGTGTGTTTCTTATCATAAAATTTCACCTGAGTTTAGTTATTAGCACGTTTCCAATCAAATTTGACAAAAATTTCATCTATATTTTGCTCATCGACGGGTTTCCAATCAAATTGAAATAAAATTTATCAGCTCATTGGCGTGTTTCAATCACATTTGAACAAATTTAAATTTGATTTTGTCCATTAGCAGGTTTTCAGTCAAATTTGAGCAGAATTCCGGTTGGGTTAAGTTCATTAGTGCTTTTTCAATCAAATTTTACTAAAATTTCATCCGTATTTTGTTCATTGGCATGTTTCCAATCAAATTTAACAAAAATTTCACTTGAATTTTATTCATTAGCATGTTTCTAATAATATTTGTTTAAAGTTTCACCTGAGTTAGGTTCATTGGTGCATTTTTCAATCAAATTTGACAAAAATTTCATCTCCGTTCTGTTCATCAGCGAGTTTCCAAACAAATTTGACTAAAATTTTTCACGGGTTTAGTTCATTGGCGCATTTCCAATCAAATTTGACTCAAATTTAAATTTGATTTTGCTCATTAGGTGTTTTCCAATCAAATTTGACTAAAATTCTGTTTAGGTTTGGGTCATTGGCGCGTTTCCAATAGAATTTTACTAAAATTTCACATCGATTTTGTTCTCTACCGTGTTTCCAATGAATTTGACTAAAATTCTGTTTAGGTTTGGGTCATTGGCGCGTTTCCAATAGAATTTTACTAAAATTTCACATCGATTTTGTTCTCTACCGTGTTTCCAATGAATTTGACTAAAATTTCGTTTGAATTTTGTTCATAGGCGCGCTTGAAACCAAATATGACTACGATTTCATCTGAGTTTTGTTAAATGGCGTGTTTCCAATCAAATTTGAGTCAATTTTCATCTAAAATTTGTTCATTGGTGCGCTTCTAATCAAATTTGATTAAAACTTCACATTGATTTAGGTCATTGGCTTGTTTACAATCAAATTTGACTAAAATTTCACATGAATTTGGTTTTTCTGTGCATTTCCAATCAAATTTGACAAAAAAATTCATCTACGTTTTGTTCATCGACGGGTTTTCAATCAAATTTGACTAAAATTTCTCATGGGTTTAGGTTATTGGCGCATTTCCAATCAAATTTGACAAAAAAATTCATCTACGTTTTGTTCATCGACGGGTTTTCAATCAAATTTGACTAAAATTTCTCATGGGTTTAGGTTATTGGCGCATTTCCAATCAAATTTGACTGAATTTTAAATTTGAATTTGTTCACTGGCACATCAAATTTTTACTAAAATTTCATCTGCATTTTGTTTATCGATGGGTTTCTAATCAAATTTGACTAAAATTTCACCTGAGCTTAGATTATTGGCGTGTTTGTAATCAAATTTGACTAAATTTTTAGTTGAGTTTTTTACTAAAATTTCGTTCATCGACTCGTTTCCAATCAAATTTGACAAAAATTTCACCTGAATTTTGTTCATTAGCCTGTTTATAATCATATTTGATTAAAATTTCACCTGAGTTTGGTTCATTGGTGCGTTTCCAATCAAATTTGACAAAAATTTCACCTGAATTTTGTTCATTAGCCTGTTTATAATCATATTTGATTAAAATTTCACCTGAGTTTGGTTCATTGGTGCGTTTCCAATCAAATTTGACAAAAATTTCACCTGAATTTTGTTCATTAGCCTGTTTATAATCATATTTGATTAAAATTTCACCTGAGTTTGGTTCATTGGTGCGTTTCCAATCAAATTTGACTCAAATTTAAATTTGATTTTGTTCATTATTTGTTTCTAGACAAATTTAACTAAAATTCTGCTTAGGTTTGGTTCATTGGAGTGTTTCTAATAAAATTTGACTAAATTTTGAGTTGAGTTTTATCATTGGCGCGTTTCCAATAGAATTTTACAAAAATTTCACATTGGTTTAGTTCTCTACAGTGTTTTCAATGAAATTGGACTAAAATTTCGTCAGGATTTTGTTCATTGGTGTGCATCAAAACAAATATGACTGCAATTTCATTTGAGTTTTGTTAAATGGCGCATTTTCAATCAAATTTGAGTAAATTTTCATTTGAATTTTGTTTATTGGTGCACTTCCAATCAAATTTGACTAAAAATTCACGTTGATTTAGTTCATTGGCACATTTCCAATCAAATTTGACTAAAATTTCGCCTGAGTTTGGTTTTTGGCTCGTTTCCAATCAAATTTGACTGAAATTTAAATTTGATTTTGTGCATTAGCGGGTTTCAAATCAAATTTGACTAAAATTTCACTTAGGTTTAGTTCATTAGTGCGTTTTCAATCAAATTTGACTAAAATTTCATCTACGTTTCGTTCATAGACGGGTTTCCAATTAAATTTGACTGAAATTTCCCTTGGATTTTGTTCATTGGCGTGTTTCTAATCAGATTTGACTAAAATTCGCTGAGGTTCATTCATTGGCACGTTTCCAAACAAATTTGACAAAATTTTCATATGTGTTTTGTTCATCAGCGGGTTTCCAATCAGATTTAACTAAAATTTCTCATGGATTTAGTTCATTTGCGCATTTCCAATCAAATTTGATTCTGTTCATTAGCGGGTTTCTAGTCAAATTTGACAAAAAATCGCTTAGGTTAAGTTCATTGGCACCTCAAATTTTTACTAAATTTCATTTGCATTTTGTTCATCGATGGGTTCTAATCAAATTTGACTAAAATTTCACCTGGATTTAGATTATTGGCGTGTTTGTAATCAAATTGGACTAAAATTTCTGTTGGGTTTTATCATTAACGCATTTCCAATAGAATTTTACTAAAATTTCTGTTGGGTTTAGATTTTTTGGCGCATTTACAATCAAATTTGACTAAAATTTGTCTGACTTTTGTTCATTCTCGCGCTTCAAATCAAATATGACTACAATTTCATCTGAATTTTGTTCATTGGTGCGCTTCCAATCAAATTTGACTAAAAGTTTACAGAGGTTTAGTTCATTGGCGCGTTTTCAATCAAATTTTACTAAAATTTCTCTTGAGGTTTGTTCATTAGCGTGTTTCTAATCAAATTTCACTAAATTTTCACTTGAGTTTTGTTCATTGGCTCATTTCCAATCAAATTTGACAAAAACTTCATCTGCATTTCATTCATCAACGGGTTTTTAATCAAATTTAACTAAAATTCCTCATGAGTTTAGTTCACTGGCGTGTTTTCGGTCAAAATTGACTTAAATTTAAATTTATTTTGCTCATTAGCGGTTTTCCAGTCAAATTTGACTAAAATTCCGCTTAGATTTAGTTCATTGGCGCATTTTTCAATCAAATTTGACTATAATTTCATCTGTGTTATGTCCATCGACCGGTTTCCAATCAAATTTGGCTAAAATTTCACCTTGGTTTAGTTCATTAGTGTGTTTGTAATCAAATTTGACTAAATTTTCAGTTGAATTTTATCATTGGCTTGTTTCCAATTGAATTTTACTAAAATTTCACATGGATATTAGTTCATTGGCGTGTTTATAATCAAGTTTGACTAAATTTTCAGTTGGTTTTTATCATTGGCACGTTTCCAATTGAATTTTACAAAAATTTCACATGGATTTTAGTTCATTAGCGTGTTTGTAATCAAATTCGACTAAATTTTAGGTTGAGTTTTATCATTGGCACGCTTCCAATTGAATTTTATTAAAATTTGACATTCAATTTAGTTCTTTGGTGCATTTCCAATCAAATTTGACTAAAATTTCATCTAAATTTTGTTCATTGGTGCGTTTCAAATCAAATATGACTACAATTTCATCTGCGTTTTGTTAAATGGCGCGTTTTCAATCAAATTTGAGTAAAATTTCATCTGAATTTTGTTTATTAGTGTGCTTCAAATCCAATTTGACTAAAATTTCACATGGGTTTAGTTCATTAGCGTGTTCCCAATCAAATTTGATTAAAATTTCACCTGAATTTTGTTCATTGGCGTGTTTCCAATCCAATTTGATTAAAATTTCCCCTGAGTTTGATTCATTAGCGCATTTCCAATCAAATTTGATAAAAATTTCATTGGCATTTTGTTCATCGGCGTGTTTCTAATCAAATTTAACCAAAATTTCTAGTGGGTTTAGTTCATTGGCGCATTTCCAATCAAATTTGACTCAAGTTTAAATTTGATTTTGTTCATTAGCGGGTTTTAAAGTCAAGTTTCACTAAAATTTCGCTTAGGTTTAGTATATTGGCTCATTTTCAATCAAATTTGACTAAAATTTCATCTGCGTTTCATTCATTAGCGGGTTTTCAATCAAGTTTGACTAAAATTTTACCTGAGTTTTGTTTATTGGCGTGCTTCTAATCAAATTTGATTAAAATTTCTTCCGAGTTTTGTTCATTAGCGGGTTTTCAATCAAGTTTGACTAAAATTTTACCTGAGTTTTGTTTATTGGCGTGCTTCTAATCAAATTTGATTAAAATTTCTTCCGAGTTTTGTTCATTAGCGCATTTCTAATCAAATTTGACAAAAATTTCATCTGCATTTTGTTTGTTAACGGGTTTCAAATCAAATTTAAATAAAAAATTTCATGGGTTTAGTTCATTGGAGCATTTTCAATCGAATTTGACCCAAATTTTTTTGTACATTAGCATGTGTTCAGTCAAGTTTGACTAAAATTCCGGTTAGGTTTAGTTGATTGGCGCGTTTACAATCAAATTTGACTAAAATTTCATCTACTGTTTCGTTCATCGACGAGTTTCTAATCAAATTTGACTAAAATTTCACTTGGGTTTCATTAGCGTATTTCTTATCAAATTTGATTAAAATTCACTTGAGTTTGGTTCATTGGTGCGTTTCCAATCAAATTTGATAAAAAAATGATGAAAAATTCATCTGATTTTTGTTCATCGACAGGTTTCGAATCAAATTTAAATAAAAAATTTCAAGGGTTTAGTTCGTTGGCGCATTTTCAATCAAATTTTAACCAAATTTAAAATTGATTTTTTCCATTAGAGGGTCTTCAGTCAAGTTTGAGTAAAATTTCGGTTAGGTTAAGTTCATTGGCGCGTTTTCAATCAAATTTGACTAAAATTTCATCTGTATTTCATTCATCGGCACGTTTCCAATCAAATTTGACAAAAATTTCACCTGAGTTTTGTTCATTAGCATGTTTCTAATCATATTTGATTAAAATTTCACCAGAGTTTGGTTCGTTGGTGCGTTTCCAATCAAATTTGACAAAAATTTCATTTCCGTTTTGTTCATCGACAGGCTTCCAAACAAATTTTACTAAAATTTTTCGTGGGTTTAGTTCATTGGTACTGTTCATTGGCATGTTTTCCAATCAAATTTGACTCAATTTTTAATTTGATTTTGTTCATTAGGTGGTTTCTAGTCAAATTTGACTAAAATCCTGCTTAGGTTTGGTTCATTGGCGTGTTTCTAATCAAATTTGATAAAAATTTTAGTTGGGTTTTATCATTGGCGCGTTTCCAATAGAATTTTACTAAAATTTTACATTGGTTTAGTTCTCTATAGTGTTTGCAATGAAATTTGACTAAAATTTAGTCTGAATTTTGTTCATTGCGCACTACAAATCAAATATGACTACAATTTCATCCGAGTTTTGTTAAATGTCGCATTTTCAATCAAATTTGAGTAAATTTTCATCTAAAATTTTTCATTGGTGCGCTTCCAATCAAATTTGACTAAAACTTCACATTGATTTAGTTCATTGGTGCATTTCCAATCAAATTTGACAAAAATTTCATCTACGTTTTGTTTATCGATGGGTTTTTAATCAAATTTGACCAAAATTTCTCATAGGTTTAGGTTATTGGCGCATTTTCAATCAAATTTGGCTGAAATTTAAATTTGATTTTGTCCATTAGGGGGTTTCTAGTCAAATTTGTCTAAAATTTCGCTTAGGTTTAGTTCATTGGTGCGTTTTCAATCAGATTTGACTAAAATTCATCTGCGACTCATTCATCGATGGGTTTCCATTCAAATTTGACTAAAATTTCACTTGAGTTTTGTTCATTGGCGTGTTTCTAATCAGATTTGACAAAAATTGCCCCTGGGTTTGGTTTATTGGTGCGTTTCCAAACAAATTTGACAAAATTTTCATTTTCGTTTTGTTCATCACCGAGTTTCCAGTCAAATTTAACTAAAATTTCTCAAGGATTTAGTTCATTTACGCATTTCCAATCAAATTTGATTTTGTTCATTAGCGGGTTTCCAATCAAATTTGACAAAAATTTCGCTTACGTTTAGTTCATTGGCGCATCAAATTTTTACTAAAATTTCGTCTGTATTTTATTCATCGATGGCTTTCTAATCAAATTTGACTAAAATTTCACCTAGGTTTAGATCATTGGCGTGTTTGTAATCAAATTTGACTAAATTTTCAGTTGGGTTTTATCATTGGCGAATTTCCAATAGATTTTTACTAAAATCTCATATGAGTTCTATTTTTTTGGCGCATTTACAATCAAATTTGACTAAAATTTTGTTTGACTTTTGTTCATTGTCGCTCTACAAATCAAATATGACTACAATTTCTTCTGGATTTTATTCATTGGTGCGCTTCCAATCAAAATTTGAGTAAAATTTTACATTGGTTTAGTTCATTGGCGCGTTTCCAATCAAATTTGACTAAAATTTTACTTGGGGTTTGTTCATTGGCGTGTTTCTAATCAAATTTGACTAAAATTTCATCTGAGTTTTGTTCATTAGCATGTTTCCAATCAAATTTGACAAAAACTTCATTTGCATTTTGTTCATCGACGGGTTTCCAATCAAATTTTACCAAAATTTCTCATGAGTTTAGTTTATTGGCGCTTTTCAATTAAATTTGACTCAAATTTAAACTTGATTTTGCTCATTAACAAGTTTCCAGTCAGATTTGACTAAAATTCTGCTCAGGTTTAATTGGCGCATTTTTCAATCAAATTTAACTATAATTTCTTCTGCGTTATGTTCATCGACAGGTTTCCAATCAAACTTGGCAAAAATTTCACTTGGGTTTAGTTCATTGGCGTGTTTGTAATAAAATTTGACTAAATTTTCAGTTGAATCTTATCATTGGCACGTTTACAATTGAATTTTACTAAAATTTCACATGGATTTTAGTTCATTGGCATTTTTATAATCAAATTTGACTAAATTTTCAGTTGAGTTTTATCATTGGCGTGTTTTCAATTGAATTTTACTAAAATTTCACATGGATTTTAGTTCATTAGCGTGTTTCTAATCAAATTTAACTAAATTTTCAGTTGAGTTTTATCATTAGCATGTTTTCAGCTGACTTTTACTAAAATTTGATTTTCAATTTAGTTCTTAGGCACGTTTCCAATCAAATTAGACTAAAATTTCGTCTAAATTTTGTTCATTATCGCGTTTCAGATCAAATATGACTACAATTTCATTTGAGTTTTGTTAAATGGCTTGTTTTCAAACAAATTTCACTAAAATTTTATTTGTGGTTCATTTATCGATAGGTTTCTAATCAAATTTGACTAAAATTTCACTTGGGTTTCATTAACGTGTTTCTTATCAAATTTGATTATAATTTCACCTGAGTTTGGTTCATTGGCGCGTTTCAATCAAATTTAAACATATTTAAATTTGATTTTGTCCATTAGCAGGTTTTCGGTGAAATTTGAGTAAAATTCCGATTAGGTTAAATTCATTGGCATGTTTTCAATCAAATTTAACTAAAATTTCATCCGCGCGACATGTTTCCAATCAAATTTGACAAAAATTTCACTTGGATTTTGTTCATTAGCATGTTTTTAATCATGTTTGATTAAAATTTCACCTGAGTTTGGTTCATTGATGCATTTTCAATCAAATTGGACAAAATTTCATCTCCGTTTTGTTCGTCGGCGAGTTTCCAAACAAATTTGAGTAAAAAATTTCATGGGTTCAGTTCATTGGCGCGTTTTCAATCAAATTTGACTCAAATTTAAACTTGATTTTGTTCATTTGGTGTTTTCCAATCAAATTTGACTAAAATTCTGCTTAGGTTTGGTTCATTAGCGTGTTTCTAGTCAAATTTGACTAAATTTTGAGTTGAGTTATCATTGGTGTATTTCCAATAGAATTTTACTAAAATTTCACATCAGTTTAGTTCTCTGCCATGTTTCCAATGAAATTTGACTAAAATTTCGTCTGGATTTTGTTCCTTGGCGCACTACAAATCAAATATGACTACGATTTTATCTGAGTTTGGTTAAATAGCGTGTTTCCAATCAAATTTGGGTAAATTTTCATTTGAATTTTGTTCATTGGTGCGCTTCCAATCAAATTTGATTAAAATTTCACATTGATTTAGTTCATTGGTGCGTTAACAATCAAATTTGACAAAAATTTCTTTTGTATTTTGTTTATTGATGGGTTTTCAATCAAATTAGACTAAAATTTCTCATGGGTTTAGGTTATTGGCGCATTTTCAATCAAATTTGACTGAAATTTAAATTTGATTTTGTCCATTAGAGGGTTTCCAGTCAAATTGACTAAAATTCAGCTTCGATTTAGTTTATTGGCACATTTTCTATCAGATTTGACTAAAATTTCATCTGCATTTCGTTCATCGACGGGTTTCCAATCATATTTGACTAAAATTTCACCTGAGTTTTGTTCATTGGCTTGTTTCTAATCAGATTTGACTAAAATTGCACCTGAGTTTCGTTCATTGGCGCGTTTCCAGACAAATTTGACAAAAATTTCATCTGTATTTTGTTCATCAGTGGGTTTCCAATCAAATTTAACTAAAATTTCTCATGGATTTAGTTCATTTGCGTGTTTCCAATCAAATTTGATTTTGTTAATTAGCGGGTTTCCCGTTAAATTTGACGAAAATTTCGCTTAGGTTTAGTTCATTGGCGCATCAAATTTTTACTAAAATTTCATCTCCATTTTGTTCATCGACGGGTTTCTCATCAAATTTGACTAAAATTTCACATGGGTTTAGATTATTGGCGTGTTTGTAATTAAATTTGACTAAATTTTCAGCTGGGTTTTATCATTGGCGCATTTCCAAAAGATTTTTACTAATATTTCATGTGAGTTTTTTTTTTTGGCGCATTTACAATCAAATTTGACTACAATTTCTTCTGGATTTTGTTCACTGGTGCATTTCCAATCAAATTTGGCTAAAATTTTACACAAGTTTAGTTCATTGGCGTGTTTCCAATCAAATTTGACTAAAATTTCACCTGGGGTTTGTTCATTGGCGTTTTCTAATCAAATTGGACTAAAATTTCACCTGAGTTTTGTTCAATGGCGCATTTCCAATCAAATTTGACGAAAACTTCATCTGTGTTTTGTTCCTCGGAGGGTTTCCAATCAAATTTTACTAAAATTTCTCACGAGTTTAGTTCACTGGCGTGTTTTCAATCAAATTTGACTCAAATTTAAATTTGATTTTGCTCATTAGCCTGTTTTCAGCCAAATTTTGACTAAAATTCCGCTCAGGTTTAGTTCATTGGCGTGTTTTTCAATCAAATTTAACTATAATTTTATCTGTGTTACGATCATCGACAGGTTTCCAATCAAATTTTACTAAAAATTCTCATGAGTTTTGTTCACTTGCAAGTTTCGAATCAAATTTGACTCAAATTTAAATTTGATTTTGCTCATTAGCCTGTTTTCAGCCAAATTTTGACTAAAATTCCGCTCAGGTTTAGTTCATTGGCGTGTTTTTCAATCAAATTTAACTATAATTTTATCTGTGTTACGATCATCGACAGGTTTCCAATCAAATTTTACTAAAAATTCTCATGAGTTTTGTTCACTTGCAAGTTTCGAATCAAATTTGACTCAAATTTAAATTGGATTTCGCTCATTAGTGGATTTTCAGTCAAATTTGACTAAAATTTCACTCAGGTTTAGTTCATTGGCACGTTTTTCAATCAAATTTAACTATAATTTCATCTGCGTTATGTTCATCGACAGGTTTCCAATCAAATTTGCCTAAAATTTCACCGGGGTTTAAGTTCATTGGCGTGTTTGTAATAAAATTTGACTAAATTTTTTGTTGAGTTTTATCATTGGCCCGTTTCAAATTGAATTTTACAAGAATTTCACATGGATTTTAGTTTATTAGGGTGTTTGTAATCAAATTTGACTAGATTTTCAGTTGAGTTTTATCATTGGCGTGTTTCCAATTGAATTCTACTAAAATTTCAAATAAATTTCAGTTCATTGTCGTGTTTGTAATCAAATTTAACTAAATTTTTAGTCGAGTTTTATCATTGGCACGTTTCCAATTGAATTTTACTAAAATTTGATTTTCAATTTAGTTCTTTGGCGCGTTCCCAAACAAATTTTTTGAATTTTGTTCATTAACGCGTTTCAAATCAAATATGACTACAATTTCATTTGAGTTTTGTTAAATGACGCGTTTTCAATCAAATTTGAGTAAAATTTCGTCTGGATTTTGTTCATTAGTGTGCTTCCAATCAAATTTGACTAAAATTTCACATGGGTTTAGTTCATTAGCCTATTTCCAATCAAATTTGACTAAAATTTCCCCTGAACTTTGTTCATTGGCGTGTTTCTAATCAAATTTGATTAAAATTCTCCCTGAGTTTGGTTCGTTAGCTCATTTCCAGTCAAATTTGATAAAAATTTCATTGACATTTTGTTCATCAACGGGTTTCTAATCAAATTTTACTAAAATTTCTAGTGGGTTTAGTTTATTGGCGCATTTCCAATCAAATTTGACTCAAATTTAAATTTGACTTTGTTTATTAGCGGGTTTTAAGTCAAGTTTGACTAACATTCAGCTTAGGTTTACTACATTGGACCGTTTTCAATTAAAATTGACTAAAATTTCATCTATGTTTCATTCAACAACAAGTTTCCAATCAAATTTGACTAAAATTTTACATGAATTTTGTCATTGGCATGTTTCTAATCAAATTTGATTAAAATTTCACCTGAGTTTGGTCCATTAGCGCGTTTCTAATCAAATTTTACAAAAAAATTCATCTGCATTTTGTTCATCGACGGGTTTCCAATCAAATTTAAATAAAAAATTTCATGGGTTTAGTTCATTGGTGTGTTTCCAGTCGAATTTGACCCAAATTTAAATTTGATTTTGTATATTAGCAAATTTTTAGTCAAATTTAACTAAAATTCCGGTTAGGTTTAGTTTATTGGCGCATTTTCAATCAAATTTGACTAAAATTTCATCTGCGTTTTGTTCATCGATGGGTTTCTAATCAAATTTGACTAAAATTTCACATGAATTTTGTTCATTAGCGTGTCTCATATCAAATTTGATTAAAATTTCACCTGAGTTTGGTCCATTGGCGCGTTTCCAATCAAATTTGATAAAAATTTCATCTGCATTTAGTTCATCGACGGGTTTTTAATCAAATTTGACTAAAAAGCTTCATGGGTTTAGTTCATTAGCACGTTTCCAATCGAATTTGACCTAAATTTAAATTTGATTTTGTGCATTAGCAAGTTTTCGGTCAAATTTGACTAAAATTCCAGTTAGGTTTAGTTTTCAAACAAATTTAACTAAAATTTCATCTACGTTTCATTCATCGGTGGGTTTCTAATCAAATTGTACTAAAATTTCACCTGGATTTTGTTCATTAGCTTGTTTCTTATCAAATTTGATTAAAATTTCATCTCGATTTGGTTCATTGGCACGTTTCCAATCAAATTAGACAAAAATTTCATCTGCATTTTGTTCATGGGGGTTTTTCCAATCAAATTTGACTAAAATTTCTCATAGGTTAAGATTATTGGTGCATTTCCAATCAAATTTGACTTAAATTCAAATTTGATTTTATTCATTAGTGAGTTTCAAGTCAAATTGGACTAAAATTTCGCTTAGGTTTAGTTCATTCGCGCGTTTTCAATCAAATTTGACTAAAATTTCACCTAGCTTTTGCTAATTGGTGTGTTTCTAATCAAATTTGACTAAAATTTCACCTGAGTTTGGTCTATTGGCCCGTTTCCATCAAATTCGACAAAAAATTCATCTGCATTTTCTTCATTCGTAGGTTTCCAATCAAATTTGACCAAAATTTCTCATGGATTTAGATTATTTGTTCATTTCCAATCAGATTTGACTCAAATTTAAATTTGATTTTGTTGATTAGAGGGTTTCAAGTCAAATTTGACTAAAATGCCACTAAAATTTAGCTCATTAGCGCGATTTCAATTAAATTTGACTAAATTTTCATTTGCACCTTGTTTATCAGCGTGTTTCCAATCAAATTTGACAAAAATTTCAGCTGGGTTTAGTACATTGGCGTGTTTGTAATCAAATTTGACCAAATTTTTAGTTGAGTTTTATCATTGGTGCGTTTCCAATAGGATTTTACAAAAATTTCACATGGGTTTTGTTCTTTGGTGCATTTCCAATCAAATTTGATTAAAATTTCTTTTGGATTTTTCATTGTCCAGCTACAAATCAAATATGACAAAAATGGCACATGGGTTAAATGGCACATTTTCAGTATTTTGTTAAATGGCACATTTTCAATCAAAGTTGCGTAAAATTTCATTTGGATTTTGTCCATTGGTGCGCTTCCAATCAAGTTTGACAAAAATTTCACATGGGTTTAGTTCATAGGTGTGTTTCCAATCAAATTTGACTAAAATTTCACCTGAATTTTGTTCATTAGCGTGTTTCTAATCAAATTTGACTAAAATTTAACCTGAGTTTGGTTCATTGGCACGCTTCCAATCAAATTTGACAAAAATTTCATCTGCGTTTTGCTCATCGATGAGTTTCCAATCAAATTTTACTAAAATTTCTCATGAATTTTGTTCATTGATGCATTTCCAATCAAATTTGACTCAAATTTCAATTTTATTTTTTTTGTTCATTAGCAGATTTCTAGTCAAATTTAACTAAAATTCTGCTTAGGTTTTGTCCATTGGTGTGTTTCCATCAAATTTGACTAAAATATCATCTGTGTTTCATTCATCGACAGTCTTCCAATCAAATTTGACTAAAATTTAGCTCAGGTTTTGTTTATTGACGTGTTTCTAATCAAATTTGACTAAAATTTCACCTGAGCTTTGTTCATTGGCTCATTTCCAATCAATTTGACAAAAATTTTATCTTCGTTTTGTTCATAGGTGGGGTTCCAATCAAATTTGACTAAAATTTCTCATGGATTTAGTTTGGTGGCGCGTTTCTAATCAAATTTGTTTCAATTTAAATTTGATTTTATTCATTAGTGGGTTTCTAGTCAAATTGGATTAAAATTCCGCTTTGGTTTAGTTCATTGGCACGTTTTCAATCAAATTTAACCAAAATTTCACCTGGCTTTTGTTTATTGGTGTGTTTCTAATCAAATTTAACTAAAATTTCACCCGAGTTTAGTTCATTGGCCTATTTCCAATCAAATTTGCAAAAAAATTCATATGCGTTTTGTTTATCGGTGGATTTCCAATCAAATTTGACTAAAATTTCTCATGGGTTTAGTTCGTTGGTGCATTTCTAATCAAATTTGACTGAAATTTAAATTTGATTTTGTTCATTAGCGGGTTTCCAGTCAAATTTGACTAAAATTTGTCCCAGGTTTAGTTCGTTGGCATGTTTGTAATCAAATTTGACGAAATTTTCAGTTGAATTTTATCATTAACGGATTTTCGATGGAATTTTACTAAAATTTCACATGGATTTAGTTTTTTGGCGTGTTTCAAATCAAATTTGACTAAATTTTCATCTGAATTTTGTTCATTATCGCCCTTCAAATTAATTATGACTACAATTTCATCTAAATATTTTTAAATGGTCGTTTTCCATCAAACTTGAGTAAAATTTCATTTGAATTTTGTTCATTGGTACGCTTCCAATAAAATTTGACCAAAATTTCACATAGGTTTAGTTCTTTGGCACATTTCCAATCAAATTTAACTAAAATTTCACCTGAGCTTGGTTCATTCGCGCATTTTCAATCAAATTTGACAAAAATTTCATCTGCATTTCGTTCATCGAAGAATTTCCAATCAAATTTAAAAAAAAATTCAGGGGTTTAGTTCATTGGCATGTTTCCAATAATATTTAACCCAAATTTAAATTTGATTTTGTTCACTAGCGGTTTCTCAGTCAAATTTCAATAAAATTCCGGCTAGGAATAGTTCATTGGCGCGTTTTCAATCAAATTTGAATAAAATTTCATTTGTATTTCATTCATTGATAGGTTTCTAATCAAATTTGACAAAAATTTCACCTGAGTTTGGTCCATTGTCCCATTTCCATCAAACTTGAAATAAATTTCATTTGCTTTTTGTTCATTCGCTGGTTTCCAATCAAATTTGACCAAAATTTCTCATGGGTTTAGATTATTGGTACATTTCCAATCAAATTTGACTTAAATTTAATTTTGACTTTGTTGATTAGCGGGTTTCAAGTCAAATTTGACTAAAATTCCACTTAGATTTAGCTCATTAGCGCGTTTTCAATCAAATTTGACTAATGTTTCATTTGCGCCTTGTTTATGGGAGTTTCCAATCAAATTTGGCTAAAATTTCAGCTGACTTTAGTTCATTGACGTGTTTGTAATCAAATTTGACCGAATTTTTAGTTGAGTTTTATCATTGGCACGTTTCCAATAGGATTTTACTAAAATTTCACATGGGTTTTGTTCTTTGGTGCGTTTCTAATCAAATTTGACTAAAATTTCGTCTCAATTTTTCATTGTCACGGTACAAATCAAATATGACTTTAATTTCATCTTTCTTTTGTTAAATGGTGCATTTTCAATCAAAGTTAAGTAAAATTTCATTTGAATTTTGTTCATTGGTGAGCTTCCAATCAGATTTGACTAAAATTTCACATGGGCTCAATTCATTGGTGTGTTTCTAATCAAATTTGACTAAAATTTCAGCTGAATCTTGTTCATTGGTGTGTTTCTAATCAAATTTGACTAAAATTTAACCTGAGTTTGGTACATTGGCGCGTTTTCAATCAAATTTGACAAGAATTTCATCTGTGTTTTGCTCATCGATGGGTCTCCAATCTAATTTAACTTAAATCTCGATTTTATTTTGTTCATTAGCAAGTTTCCAGTCAAATTTAACTAAAATTCATATTGGGTTTTGTCCATTAGCGTGTTTTCAATCAAATTTGATTAAAATTTTATCTGTGTTTCATTCATCAACAGTCTTACAATCAAATTTCACTGAAATTTTTCCTAGGTTTTGTTTATTGACATGTTTCTAATCAAATTTGACTAAAATTTCACCTAAGTTTGGTTTATCGACGCATTTCCAATCAAATTTGACAAAAATTTCATCTGTGTTTTGTTCATAGGCGAGTTTCCAATCAGATTCGACTAAAATTTCTTATGGGTTTAGTTCATTGGAGCATTTCCAATCAAATTTACCTCAATTTAAATTTGATTTTATTCATTAGGGGGTTTCTAGTCAAATTGGACTAAAATTCCGCTTAGGTTTAGTTCGTTTATGTGTCTTAAGTCAAATTTAACTAAAATTTCACTTGACTTTTGTTCATTGGTGTGTTTCTAATCAAATTTGACTAAATTTTCACTTGAGTTTGGTTCATTGGCTCGTTTCCAATCAAATTTGCCCAAAATTTCATCCGCGTTTGGTTAATGGGTGGGTTTCCAATTAAATTTGACTAAAATTTCTCATGGGTTTAGTTCATTGGTGCATTTCCAGTCAAATTTGACTGAAATTTAAATTTTATTTTGTTCATTTGCAGGTTTCCAGTCAAATTTGACAAAAATTCCTCCCAGGTTTAGTTCATTGCCGTATTTGTAATCAAATTTGACAAAATTTTCAGTTGAGTTTTATCATTGACGGATTTCCGATGGAATTTTATTAAAATTTCACATGGATTTTGTTTTTTGACGCGTTGCAAATCAAATTTGACTAAAATTTCTTCTGGATTTTGTTCATTATCACGCTTCAAATCAATTATGACTACAATTTCATCTGAATATTTTTAAACGGCCGTTTTCCATCAAATCTGAATAAAATTTCATCTGAATTTTGTTCATTGGTACGCTTCCAATCAAATTTGACCAAAATTTCACATAGGTTTAGTTCGTTGGCACGTTTCCAATCAAATTTGGCTAAAATTTCACCTGAATTTTGTTCATTGGCGTGTTTCTGATCAAATTTGACTAAAATTTCGCCTGAGGTTGGTTCATTGGTACATTTTCAATCAAATATGACAAAAATTTTATCTGCATTTTGTTGATCGACGGATTTCTAATCAAATTTTAAAAAAAAAATCATGGGTTTAGTTCATTGGCGTGTTTCCAATAATATTTGACCCAAATTTAAATTTGATTTTGTTCACTAGCGGATTTTCAGTCACGTTTCACTAAAATTCCAGCTAGGGATAGTTCATTGGCGCGTTTTCAATCAAATTTGAATAAAATTTCATCTTTGTTTCATTCATCGACGGGTTTCTAATCATATTTGACTAAAATTTTATCGGAATTTTGTTCGTTAGCGTGTTTCTTAATATATTTGATTAAAAATTCACCCGAGTTTGGTTCATTGGCACGTTTCCAATCAAATTTGATAAAAATTTCATCTGTGTTTAGTTCATTGGCTGATTTTCAATCAAATTTGACTAAAATATCTCATGGATTTAGTTCATTGGTGCGTTTCCAATCGAATTTGAGCTAAATTTAAATTTGATTTTGTACAATAGCAGCTTTTCACTCAAATTTGACTAAAATTCCGGTTAGGTTTAGTTCTTTGACGTGGTTTCAATCAAATTTCACTAAAATTTCTTCAGCTTTTCGTTCATCGGCGGGTTTCTAATCAAATTGGACTAAAATTTCACCTGAATTTTGTTCGTTAGCATATTTCTTATCAAATTTGATTAAAATTTCACCTGAGTTTGGTTCATTGGCGCGTTTCCAATCAAATTTGACAAAAATTTCATCTGCATTTAGTTCATCGGGGAGTTTCCCCTCAAATTTGAATAAAATTTTTCATGGGTTTAGATTATTGGCACATTTCCAATCGAATTTGACCTAAATTTAAATTTGATTTTGTACAATAGCAGGTTTTCACTCAAATTTGGCTAAATTTCCTGTTAGGTTTAGTTCATTTGCGCAATTTCAATCAAATTTGACTAAAATTTCATCAGCGCCGTGATTGTCGACGGGTGTCCAATCAAATTTGAATAAAATTTTAGCTAGGTTTAGTTCATTGGTGTGTTTGTAATCAAATTTGACTAAGCTTTTAGTTTAGTTTTATCATTAGCGCGTTTCCAATAGGATTTTATTAAAATTTCACATGAGTTTTGTTCTTGGCGCATTTCCAATCAAATTTGACTGAAATTTCATTTGGATTTTTCATTGTCACACTACAAATCAAAATATGACTTCAATTTCATCTGTGTTTTGTTAAATGTGCATCTTCAGTCGAAGTTCAGTAAAATTTCATCTAGATTTTGTTCATTAGTGCGCTTCCAATCAAAGTTGACTAAAACTTGACATGGGTTTAGTTCATTGATGTGTGTCCAATCAAATTCGACTAAAATTTCACCTGAATTTTGTTCATTGACGTATTTCTAGTCAAAGTTGACTAAAATTTAACCTGAGTTTAGTACATTGGCGCGTTTCCAATCAAATTTGACAAAAATTTCATCTATATTTTGCTCATCGACGGATTTCCAATCAAATTTAACTAAAATTTCTCATCGATTTTTTCCATTGATGCATTTCCAGTCAAATTTGACTTAAATTTCAATTTTATTTTGTTCGTTATCAGGTTTCCAGTCAAATTTAACTAAAATTCTGCTTAGGTTTTGTCCATTGGCGCGTTTTCAATCAAATTTAACTAAAATTTTGCTTGAGTTTTGTTTATTGATGTGTTTCTAATCAAATTTGACTAAAGTTTCACCTGAGTTTGGTCCATTAGCGCATTTCCAATCAAATTTGACAAAAATTTCATTGGTGTTTTGTTCATATGCGGGTTTCCAATTAAATTTAACTAAAATTTCTCATGGGTTTAGTTCATTGGCGCATTTCCAATTGAATTTGTGTCAATTCAAACTTGATTTTAGTCATTAGTGGGTTTCAAGTCAAATTAGACTCAAAATTCCGCTTAGGTTTAGTTCATTGGCGCGTTCTCAATGAAATTTGACTAAAGTTTCATTTACGCCTTGTTTATCGGAGTTTTTGACTAAAATTTCAGCTAGGTTTAGTTCATTGGCGTGTTTGTAATCAAATTTGACCAAATTTTTAGTTGAGTTTTATCATTGGCGCGTTTCCAATAGGGTTTTACTAAAATTTCACATGGGTTTTGTTCTTTGGTGCGTTTCCAACAAATTTGGCTAAAATTTCATCTCGATTTTTCATTGTCACGCTACAAATCAAATATGACTTCAATTTCATTTGTGTTTTGTTAAATGGCACATTTTCAATCAAAGTTGAGTAAAATTTCATTTGGCTTTTGTTCATTAGTGCGCTTCCAATCAAATTAGACTAAAATTTCACATGGGTTCAATTCATTGGTGCGTTTCTATTGAGTTTGGTTCATTGGCTCGTTTCCATTCGAATTTAAGCTGGGTTTTGTTTCATTGGCTTGTTTCTAATCAAATTTGACTAAAATTTAACTTGAGTTTGGTTCATGGGAGCATTTTCAAACAGATTTGACAAAAACTTCATTTGTGTTTCGTTGATCGACGGGTTTCCAATCAAATTTTTTAAAAAAAAATTCATGGGTTTAGTTCATCAACGCGTTTCCAATAATATTTTACCCAAATTTAAATTTTATTTTGTTCACTAGCGAGTTTTCAGTCAAATTTCACTAAAATTCCGCCTAGGTATAGTTCATTGACGCGTTTTCAATCAAATTTGAATAAAATTTCATCTGTGTTTTGTTCATCGACGGTTTTCCAATCAAATTTGACTAAAATTTCACCAGAATTTTGTTCATTAGCGTGTTTCTTATCAAATTTGATTAAAATATCACCTGAGTTTGGTTCATTGGCGCATTTTCAATCAAATTTGACAAAAATTTCATCTGCATTTAGTTCATCGACAGGTTTTCAATCAAATTTGACTAAAATTTCTCATGGATTCAGTTCATTGGTGCGTTTCCAATCGAATTTGACCTAAACTTAAATTTGATTTTGGACATTAGCAGATTTTCACTCAAATTTGACTAAAATTCCGGTTAGGTTTTTCAAACAAACTTAAATAAAATTTCTTCAGCGTTTCGTTCATCAGTGGGTTTCTAATCAAATTGGACTAAAATTTCATCTAAGTTTTGTTTATTAGCATATTTCTTATCAAATTTGATTAAAATTTCACCTGAATTTGGTTCATTGGAGCATTTCCAATCAAATTTGACAAAAAATTTATCTAAGTTTAGTTCATCGGGGGTGTTTCCAATCAAATTTTACTAAAATTTCTCATGGGTTTAGATTATTGGCACATTTCCAATCAAATTTAACAAAAAATTTATCTAAGTTTAGTTCATCGGGGGTGTTTCCAATCAAATTTTACTAAAATTTCTCATGGGTTTAGATTATTGGCACATTTCCAATCAAATTTGACTTAAATTTAAATTTGATTTTGTTCATTAGCGAGTTTCAATTCAAATTTGACTAAAATTCCACTTTGATTTAGCTCATTAGCACGTTTTCAATCAAATTTGACTAAAATTTGATCTGCGTCGTGTTTATCGGCAGGTGTCCAATCAAATTTGACTAAAATTTTAGCTGGGTTTAGTTCAATGGCATGTTTGTAATCAAATTTGACTAAATTTTCAGCTAAGTTTTATCGTTGGCGCGTTTCCAATAGGATTTTACTAAAATTTCACATAGATTTTGTTCTTTAGCACGTTTCCAATCAAATTTGACTAAAATTTCGTCTGAATTTTTTATTATCATGCTACAAATCAATTATCACTTTAATTTCATCTGTGTTCTGTTAAATGACACGTTTTCAATCAAAGTTGAGTAAAATTTCATCTGGATTTTGTTCATTGGCGCGCTTCCAACCAAATTTGACTAAAATTTCACATGGGTTCAGTTCATTGGTGAGTTTCCAATTAAATTTGACTATAATTTTACCAAAATTTTGTTCATTGGCGTGTTTCTAAACAAATTTGACTAAAAATTAACCTAAGTTCGGTTCATTGGCACATTTACAATCAAATTTGACAAAAATTTCATCTGTGTTTTGCTCATCGACAGGTTTCCAATAAAATTTAATTAAAATTTCTCATGGGTTTTATACATTGACGTGTTTCCAATCAAATTTGACTCAAATTTCAATTTTATTTTGTTCGTTAGCAAGTTTCTAGTCAAATTTAACAAAAATTCCGCTTAGATTTTGTCCATTGGCGCGTTTTCAATGAAATTTGACCAAAATTTCATCTGTGTTTCGTTCATCGACAGTCTTCCAATCAAATTTCAATAAGAATTTTCCTGGGTTTTGTTTATTGACGTGTTTCTAATCAAATTTGACAAAAATTTTGCATGGATTTGGTTCATTGGCGCATTTCCAATCAAATTTGACTAAAATTTCTCATGGGTTTAGTTCACTGGTGCGTTTCCAATCAAATTTGTCTCAATTTAAATTTGATTTTATTCATTAGTGGGTTTCCAAACAAATTGGACTAAAATTCCACTTAGGTTTAGTTCGTTGACTCGTTTTCAATCAAATTTAACTAAAATTTCACCTGACTTTTGTTCATTGGTGTGTTTCTAATCAAATTTGACTAAAATTTCACTGAGTTTGGTTCATTGGCCCGTTTCCAATCAAATTTGCCAAAATTTTCATTTGCGTTTTGTTCATCAATGAGTTTCCAATCAAATTTGACTAAAATTTCTCACGGGTTTAGTTCATTGGTGCATTTCCAATCAAATTTGACTGAAATTTAAATTTGAATTTTCCATTAGCAGGTTTTCAGCCGAATTTGACTAAAATTCCTCTCAGGTTCAGTTAGTTGGAGTGTTTGTAATCAAATTTGACTAAGCTTTCAGTTGAGTTTTATCATTCACGCATTTCCGATGGAATTTTACTAAAATTTCACATGGGTTTAGTTCTTTGGCGGGTTTCAAATCAAATATGACTACAATTTCGTCTAAATATTTTTAAATGCCCGTTTTCCATGAAACTTGAGTAAAATTTCATATGAATTTTGTTCATTGATACGCTTCCAATCAAATTTGACCAAAATTTCACATAGATTTAGTTCGTTGGCTCATTTCCAATTAAATTTGATTAAAATTTCACCTGGGTTTTGTTTATTGACGTGTTTCTAATCAAATTTGAATAAAATTTCACCTGAATTTGGTTCATTGGTGCGTTTCCAATCAAATTTAACCTGGGTTTTGTTTCATTGGCTTGTTTTTAATCAAATTTGACTAAAATTTCACCTGAGTTTGGTTCATTGGCGCGTTTCCAGTCAAATTTGTCAAAAATTTCATCTGCATTTCGTTGATCAGCAGGTTTCCAATCATATTAAAATAAAACTTTTCATGGATTTAATTCATTGGTGCGTTTACCAAAATTTAAATTTCATTTTGTTCATTAGACGGTTTTCAATCAAATTTTACTAAAATTTTGGCTAGGTATGGTTCATTAGCGCGTTTTCAATCAAATTTGACTAAAATTTTATTTGTATTTCATTCGTCGACGGGGTTCTAATCAAATTGGACTAAAATTTCACCTCGGTTTTGTTCATTAGCATGTTTCTCATCAAATTTGATTAAAATTTCACCTGAGTCTGGTTCATTAGGGCGTTTCCAATCAAATTTGGCAAAAATTTCATTCGCGTTTAGTTCATCGGGGGGTTTCCAATCAAATTTGACTAAAATTTCTCATTGGTATAGATTATTGGCGCATTTTCAATCAAATTTGACTCAAATTTAAATTTGATTTTATTCATTAGCGGGTTTCAAGTCAAATTTGACTAAAATTCCACTTAGATTTAGCTCATTAGCGCGTTTTCAATCAAATTTGACTAAAATTTCATCTGTGTCATGTTTATCGACGGATGTCCAATCAAATTTGACTAAAATTTTAGCTAGGTTTAGTTCATTAGCATGTTTATAATCAAATTTAACTAAATTTTTTGTTGAGTTTTATCATTTGCACGTTTCCAATATGATTTTACTAAAAATTCACATAGGTTTTGTTCTTTGGCACGTTTCTAATCAAATTTGACTAAAATTTCGTCTGAATTTTTCATTGTCATGCTATAAATCAAATATGACTTCAATTCCATCTGTGTTATGTTAAATGCGCATTTTCAATCAAAAATGAGTAAAATTTCATCTGAATTTTGTTCATCGGTGTGCTTCCAATCAAATTTGACTAAAATTTCACTTAGGTTTAATTCATTGGTGCGTTTTCAGTCAAATTTGACTAAAATTTTACCTGGATTTTGTTCATTGGCGTGTTTCTAATAAAATTTGACTAAAATTTAACCTAAGTTTGGTACATTGGCGAATTTGCAATCAAATTTGACAAAGTTTCATCTGTGTTTTGCTCATCGACGAGTTTCTAATTAAATGTAACTAAAATTTCTCATGGGTTTTGTTCAGTGATGCGTTTCAAATCAAATTTGACTCAAAATTCAATTTTATTTTGTTCATTAGCAGGTTTCCAGTCAAATTTAACTAAAATTCAACTTAGGTTTTGTCTATTGGCTCATTTTCAATCAAATTTAACTAAAATTTTATCTAGGTTTCATTCATCGACAGTTTTCCAATCAAGTTTGACTAAATTTTTACCTGGGTTTTGTTTATTAATGTGTTTCTAATCAAATTTTACTAAAATTTCACCAGAGTTTGGTTCATTGGTGCATTTCCAATCAAATTTGACAAAAATTTCATCTGTGTTTTGTTCATAGGCGGGTTTCCAATTAAATTTGACTAAAATTTCTCATGAATTTAGTTCATTGGCGCATTTCCAATCAAATTTGTCTCAATTTCAAATTTGATTTTATTCATTTGCAGGTTTCTTGTCACATTGGACTAAAATTCCACTTAGATTTGGTTCATTGGCGCATTTTCAACCAAAATTGACTAAAATTTCACCCGACTTTTGCTCTTTGGTGTGTTTCTAATCAAATTTGACTAAAATTTCACCTGAGTTTAGTCCATTGACCCGTTTCCATCAAATTTGAGAAAATTTCATCTGCATTTTGTTCATTCATGGGTTTCCAATCAAATTTAATCAAAATTTCTCATGGGTTTAGATTATTGGTGCATTTCCAATCAAATTTGACTCAAATATAAATTTGATTTTGTTGATTAGCGGGTTTCAAGTCAAATTTGACTAAAATTCCACTTAGATTTAGCTCATTAGCGCGTTTTCAATCAAATTTGAAGATTCAGCCCATTAGCGCGTTTTCAATCAAATTTGACTAAAATTTCATTTGCGCCTTGTTTATCGACGGGTTTCCAATCAAATTTGACTAAGATTTTAGCTGGATTTAGTTCATTAGTGTGTTTGTAATCAAATTTGACCAAATTTTCAGTTGAGTTTTATCATTGGCGCATTTCCAATAGGATTTGACTAAAATTTCATAGGGGTTTTGTCCTTTGGCATGTTTCCAATCAAATTTGACTGAAATTTCGTATGGATTTTTCATTGTCGCGCTACAAATCAAATATGACTTCAATTTCATATGTATTTTGTTAAATGGCGCGTTTTCAATCAAAGTTGAGTAACATTTCATCTGAATTTTGTTCGTTGGTGCGCTTCCAATCAAATTTGACTAAAGCTTCACATGGATTTAGTTCATTGGTGTGTTTTCAATCAAATTAGACTAAAATTTCACCTGAATTTTGATCATTGGCGTGTTTTTAATCAAATTTGACTAAAGTTTAACCTGAGTTTGGTTCATTAGCGCGTTACCAATCAAATTTAAGAAAAATTTCATCTGTGTTTTGCTCAATGACGAGTTTCCAATCAAGTTAAACTAAAATTTCTCATGGGTTTTTTTCATTGACGCGTTTCCAATCAAATTTGACTCAAATTTCAATTTTATTTTGTTCAATAGTGGGTTTCCAATCAAATTTAACTAAAATTCCGCTTAGATTCTGTCCATTGGCGCGTTTTCAATCAAATTTGACTAAAATTTCATCCGCGTTTCGTTCATCGACAGTCTTCTAAACAAGTTTGACTTAAATTTCGCCTAGATTTCGTTTATTGATGTGTTTCTAATCAAATTTGACTAAAATTTCACTTGAGTTTGGTTTATTGGTGCATTTCCAATCAAATTTGGCAAAAAATTCATCTGCATTTTGTTCATTCGCGGGTTTCCAATCAAATTTGACCAAAATTTCTCATTAGTTTAGATTATTGGTGCATTTCCAATCAAATTTGACTCAAATTTAAATTTGATTTTGTTGATAAGCGGGTTTCAAGTCAAATTTGACTAAAATTCCACTTAGATTTAGCTCATTAGCGCATTTTCAATCAAATTTAACTAAAATTTCATGTGCGCCTTGTTTATCGGCAGGTTTCCAATCTAATTTCACTAAAATTTCAGCTGCGTTTAGTTCATTGGTATGTTTGTAATCAAATTTGACCATACTTTTAGTTGAGTTTTATCACTAGCGCGTTTCCAATGGAATTTTACTAAAATTTCACATGGGTTTAGCTCTTTGGTGCGTTTCAAATCAAATTTGACTAAAATTTTGTCTGGATTTTTTTGTTCATTGTCGCGCTTCAAATCAAATATGACAATAATTTCATCTGAATTTTTTTAAATGGTCGTTTTCCATCAAACTTGAGTAAAATTTCATCTGGATTTTGTTCATTAGTGTGCTTCCAATCAAATTTGACCAAAATTTCACATAAGTTTAGTTCCTTGGCACGTTTTCAATCAAATTTGACTAAAATTTCACCTGAATTTTGTTCATTGGTGTGTTTCTAATCAAATTTGGCTAGAATTTTATCTGACTTTGGTTCATTGGCGCGTTTCCAATCAATTTTAACCTAGGTTTTGTTTAGTTGGCTTGTTTCTAATCAAATTTGGCTAGAATTTTATCTGACTTTGGTTCATTGGCGCGTTTCCAATCAATTTTAACCTAGGTTTTGTTTAGTTGGCTTGTTTCTAATCAAATTTGACTAAAATTTCGCCTGAGTTTGGTTCATTGGCGCATTTCCAATCAAATTTGACCAAAATTTCATCTGTGTTTCATTGATCGACAGGTTTCCAATCAAATTTAAATAAGAATTTTCATGGGTTTAGTTCATTAGCGCATTCCAATAATATTTGACCCAAATTTAAATTTGATTTTCTTCACTAGCGGGTTTTTAGTCAAATTTCACTAAAATTTCAGCTAGGTATAGTTCATTGGCGCGTTTTCAATTAAATTTGACTAAAATTTAATATGTATTTCATTCGTGCCGGGTTTCAAATCAAATTTGACTAAAATTTCACCTGAATTTTGTTCATTAGCTTGTTTCTAAACAAATTTGATTAAAATTTTACATGGGTTTGGTTCAATGGCGCGTTTCAATCAAATTTGACAAAAATTTCATCAGCATTTTGTTCATTGGTGGGTTTCTAATCAAATTTGACTAAAATTTCTCATAGGTTTAGTTCACTAGCACAGTTTCAAATCAAATATGACTAGAATTTCACTTGAGTTTGGTTTATTGGCGCATTTTCAATCAAATTTGACAAAAATTTCATCTGCATCTTGTTCAACGGCGCCTTTCCAATCAAATTTGACTAAAATTTATCATGAGTTTAGATTATTAGCGTGTTTCCAATCAAATTTGACTCAGATTTAAATTTGATTTTGTTCATTATAGGGTTTCCAGTCAAATTTGACTTAAATTCCGCTTAGGTTTAGTTCATTAGCATGTTTTCAATCAAATATGACTAAAATTTCATCTGCATTTTGTATATCGGTAGGTTTCCAATAAAATTTGACTTAAATTTCACCTAGGATTTAGTTCATTGGCATGTTTGTAATCAAATTCGACTAAATTTTCAATTGAGTTTTATCATTGGCGTGTTTCCAATAGAATTTTACTAAAATTTCACATAGGTTTTATTCTTTGGCACGTTTCCTATCAAATATGACTAAAATTTCATCTAAATTTTGTTCATTTTCATGATTAAAATCAAATTTGACCACAATTTCATCTGAGTTTTTATGGCTCGTTTTCAATCAAATTCGAGTAAAATTTCATCCTAGAATTTGTTCATTAGTGTAGAAGCCCGAGAAATAAAATGAAATTAGGCTATTATGTTGTGATGATCTAGCACCACGAGCCTATCTCATTCAAGAAACGAGTTGTGGAAGTTCAAACCATTTAAGATTTTGAAAGCCCAAACCATAAATTAATTAAAAGCCCAACAATTTAAGAGATTAAGTTTAAGTAAATTTGATTACAAAGATTTAATGAATAACTGGGTTATTCAGTTTGAACAGCAAAGGGCAATTAATCAAGTCCGACAACTGGTTTTTCGGGAAGAAGATAAGAAAAGGCGAAGCGTTCTCTAATCTACTCCCACTCTGAACCTCCTCCTTCGTGCTAATCTCGACCCAAGGACGTATAGATGAAGTCCCATGGTTTAGTTTAAATCATATTGGCCATATTTGGATCTCCCTCTTCTTCAATCCGGAATTCCAAACAAATCTATGACTCCTGCCATAATGGTCATCTACATGGAATTTCATATAGGCAACCCAGGTTCGAATCACCATGTAGATGTTTTTATAAAACTTTTTTATGAAGTTTTTTTAGACTTAAAAACTCTTCAAATTATTAGTTAAAGATCCAATTTAAAAAACTTTATGACAATACAACTCCCCCCATTTAGTTTTTCATTAAAAAGAAAGGTTACAAGAAGTGGAAGGTCACTTTTTCACTACATCCTTCCTTAAATCCAAATTTCATCTTATTTTCTCTCAAAAAATATATTTTATGTCAATTTAATCTAAGGGAATAACAAGGGTGAGAACAAGAAAGGCTTTCTACACATTTGTTCTTTGATATCCAAAAAAATTCAAGGTAGGTTGAGGTGCAAGTGTTAGTTCGTTTTCAAATTTGATTTTTCATTAAAAGTTGAATAAAATGGCACCTCCGAGTATGGTGATTCGGCATGACTATAGTTTGAATGATCATTCTTTGGCTCTACGTGTTATGATAATGCTATAGATATCGAATTTTGCCAGAAATCTATCTACGTGCGACGGTATGAATCCATGGTTCGAATTTTCTAATTTGATTACGAAATGCACCGATGATATCTATTGAGTTTCAAACTCATCGGTTAAATCCCTTCTTATAGGTTGATTTTGTTCGTTTGTTGGGGGCGCGGATGATGGTGGCTGAAGATGCAATTTGACATGGAAAAGCCGGTGAATTAACAACTTTAAATTGATTATGAAATATTTGCGTTTCTTATTAATTACTTTTCTATGGACATCGTATATGAAACTATTTCTACGAACATTTTCTTATGTATAGGTTATGTTTAACAATATGTATATGTCATCTAGAATTTACTTACGAAACACCGTCTACAAAAAAGAAATGTCAACTAGTTAATTATACTGTTTTCTTAGAAATTTCAGTTTCTGCTCAGATTTTAAAAATTCATAACTAATTTGTTACTTCAAATTTTTGAAGTAACAAATGGTGTTTGATAAGTGTTTGATAGCCTCATAAGTTAGCTACCAAATAAACTTAGAATGATGTCAATCCGATGTCGGTAAAATTTTATATGTCACTTTATGTATACATAGTGTTGCTGTTTTCTGAAAATTTCAGTTTCTGCCATTGAACTTAAAAATTCGTAACTCAATCGTTACTTGAGTTACTTGGAATTTTTGGACAAAACTAGTGGGATTTAATAGCCTCATGGTTCAGCTACTAAATAAACTAAAAATCATGTCAATCCAATATCTATGGAATTTTATATGCCACCTTAAGTATGCTGCGCTGGGTTACTTCCCAAATCGAGTCGCTGCTAAGTTTTGAAAAAAATTTTAACATCTCATATGTCACCGACGAAAGCTAAATTTTGGATATGTTATATTACAAGAAGTTCCCTACTTTCTCTTAAAGTTTCGTGAAGTTTCAACCTAGATTACTATGTAAACGAGTTTATTTTAAAACTTACTGTGCAAAAATGGGAAGTCAAACAACAACATTTATTTTTAAATTCTTGCCTAAAATTTCATGCAACAAAAATGTATTTTTGCATGGATGTCACCTGAAGACATTAGAAATTAGTTTCTTTTATATTGAGTTATGTTTTCATTTATTGTCCTTTTAAAAAAAATATTCTTAAATTAAATCTTTATAATTTCCTCTAAAAGTTTAGCTATTTTTTTAAGTTTACAGCTAAAAGTACAATTAATCTAGCTACGTTCCAGTCCTTGCAGGTCGAGGCGTTACAGCGTGGTATCAAAGCACGAGTTTAGTCGATTCTGTAGACTTAGCTTATTTTTTTATAAAAAATAATAATTAAAAGATGAGAAAGTGAAACATTTAAGGCATTTCATGGCATCTTGCATCCATCAATTGACCTCATCCGACGAACCCAAGGTCCAATAAAATATTATGTTCCACTTTATTTTTCGAGCATGATTTATAAATTATTTAAGCTTGAATCTATGAAAATGCTAATGATATTTAGGATGAAATATGTTATGTAAATTATATTTTGTTTATATGTACATGAAGAAATGATAATTAGCTATTTTATTGAAACCCCAAAAGCATAATGTATAAGTTGATATCACTAACAAAGATAATACATAATTGGACACTTATGTAACAGACATGGTTAGAATTTATCAGACCCCTAGAAAGGCCACGGCTTGTAGAGCAGCGTTGAACCATAGGTCTATCATTCAATCCTATGAGAACTACGTGACTGGCCCATCTCGTCCACTTGTTGAACACATATATGCCATTTACGAGAGATGTATGGTGGCGGTAGATGCAGGACTGGAGATCGCATATATCGAGGCTGTAAATAACCTGATACACTTACTTCCACCTCAATGGGGAAACATGGGAGTCATGGTTAGGGATGAGATGCTAGAAGGTAAGCCTCTAGAGCACCTAAATGAAATTGAATTTAGTATATATTGTCAGATCCTTCTAGACAGGTGGATTGAGAGCTTAGAACCTCAATCGAAGATAGTAATTAAGCCTAAGCCCGAGCCTGAGCCTGAGCTAGAACCTTAGTTTGAATCGAACCCAGAAGAAGATCCTGAATGAGAGCATGAGAATTACTTTGGATTGGAATTAGAGAATGAACATGAGCATGAGCCACAGGTTGAGATGGACCTAGAGTCGAGGCCTGAGGTAGAAGACTTCTCCGAAGATGAAGCTCCACCAAAGAAGATTCGCAAGATTCATAGGGATTAGAAATTAGATTCATTTTTCTTGTGTTATCTTTTCCTTAATGTTATGGAAGTAAAGGTCGTCGAGCTATTGTATATCCTGATTTCAAGGAGTACTTTTAATAATATAAAAAAAAATCAATTCTGGTTCGAGCTGAAAATATTTCCCTATTTTACTCCTTGTTTTGGAAAAAGAAATTAATGTGAGATATTATATCTTATTTCTAGGGAAATGTCTGGTGCAAAATAGAACAATTTGATAAGGGATCTCCTACAAGCGGTTCAAGATCTTGGCAGGTTGAATCAGAACCCAGCTCCACCTACACCGCCAGCTCCTATTACTCTTCTGACTCATGCCTTAGTGGTTGAGTTATTTCGAAGGCATAAGCCCTTACCTTCAATGGAGCATCTAGTCCACTAGTAGTTGAGGAATGGCTTCGTAAGCTAGAACGAATTTTTTGACTCATAGACTGCACTAACGCCCAAAAGGTTCAGTGTGCAGAGTTTATGTTTATTGGTGATGCAAGTTACTGATGAGATTCAATATCTCAGACTAGAACCCCGGAGCAGCAATTGGCGTGAACATGGGAACAATTTAAAGAGGAAGTAATGGACAAGTATTTTCCTCAGTCTCTAAGAGATTTCAAGGAAAGTGAATTCCTTTAGCTCAAACAGGGTAATATGTCCCTAACGGATTACGAACAAAAGTTTGATCAACTCTCACGATATGCTCCACACCTGGTTGACACGAAAATTAAGAAGACTAGAAGGTTTGAGCAAGGGTTAAACCCAGACCTAAGCATGATCCTTATGTCACATTATATCGTGAGATGTTGGAACGAGCTCACGCTATTTGGTATCAGAAGGCTAATGCAGAGCAACACCGTTAATTGTACAACCAGCAAGATAGAGGGCATATTGGAAAGAGGAAGTGGAATGGTCAAGACAAAGGAAAGGGCAAATGACAAAGTAAGAAGGCTAACATCGAATCTAGTGCTAGCAAGGCCATAGTAGCTATAGTTGCGCCTTGTCTGAAGTGTGGTAAACCTCATCGTGGTAAATGCTTGTATAGGAAGAATGCCTATTTTCGGTGAGGTAAGCCAGGACATATTACTAAGGATTGTCCTATGTTCACTCAAAAGAAGGATGACAACAGTGATCAGAACAAAAAGGGAAAAGCACGAGTCTTTACACAGACTCAGAAGGATGCAGATGAAAACTCAAACGTAATAATAGGTATTTTACTGATATTCAATACACCTGCTTATGTACTGTTTGATTCGGGAGCTACTCACTCTTTTGTATCAACATCTTTCATTGTTAAATCTATTATTGCTTGTGAGAAGTCAGAAAGTACACTAGAAGTTAGCGTCCCCTTGGGTAGAACATTAAATACAAATCAGTTAGCTAGGTCGGTAAATCTTGAAATCGAAGGAAAAACATTAGAAGCTAATTTATATCTGATAGAGATGAAAGACTTCGATGTGATTTTGGGCATGGATTGGTTGGATGTAATTATGCAACCATTCATTGTAGAGAGAGGGAAGTGTCTTTTCAGAAACCAGGAGAAGAGCAATTCTCTTTCCTCGGAATAAAGACCAAACCCCATCTCCAACACGTATCGGCCTTGTAACCTGAGAAAATGATGAGAAAAGATATGTACCAAGGGTTTCTAGTTAACACCTCAGGAGAAAAATGGATGACAATAAAGATTGAGGACATACCAGTGGTACGAGAGTTTATAGATGTGTTTCCAAAAGAACTACCTGGTACTCCACCAGATAGACAGGTGGAGTTCATAATAGATCTGGTTCTCAGAGTGGTACCAGTATCTAAAATTCCATACAGAATGGCTCCAAAGGAACTTTAGGAGTTAAAATTTCAATTACAAGAATTGTTGGATTGTGGCTTTATTCGACCAATTGCGTCTCTTTGGGGCACACGATTATTGTTCATAAAGAAGAAAAATGGAAGTATGAGGATGTGTATTGACTATCAGGAGTTGAACCATTTGACCATCAAGAATAAATATCCTCTCCCGAGAATCGAGGATTTGTTTGACCAATTGGAAGGGGCTAAGGTATTTTCCAAGATCGACTTATGATCTGGATACCATTAGTTGAAGGTTAAGGCAAGTGATATACCCAAGACAGCTTTTTGAACTCATTATGAACATTACCAGTTCACAATTATGCCGTTCGGGTTGACAAATGCTCCGACAGTATTCATGGATTTAATGAATCGTGTATTTCATCAGTATTTGGATCAATTTATCATAGTCTTCATTGATGACATCTTGATATACTCCAAGAGTAAAGATCAACATGAAGAGCATCTTAGAATGGCGTTAGAAACACTTCGTAAGGAAAGGTTATACGCCAAATTTAAAAAGTGTGAATTTTGGCTTGAACAAGTTGGATTCCTCGGTCACGTAGTTACTGCCCAAGGAATTGAGGTGGATCCAGTAAAAATAGAAGCAGTAATTAATTGGATTACACCAACTAACGTGGGTGAAGTTCGAAGTTTTTTGGGATTGGATGTGTACTATCGGAGATTTATAGAATGATTCTCCAAAATAGCTGGACCAATGACACAATTGACAAGAAAATGAGTAAAGTTTCAATGGACAGATAAGTGTGTGCAGAGCTTTCAGGAGCTAAAATAACGATTGATTTCAGTACCCGTGTTAGCTATACCTGAAGGTTTGGAATGATTTGTTATATATAGTGATGCATCCAAACAAGGTTTCGGATGTGTACTGATGTAGCACGAAAAAGTGATTGCCTATGCATCAAGGCAATTAAAGCAACATGAACTGAACTACCCAACGCATGATCTAGAACTTGCTGCAGTAGTGCGTGCTTTAAAGATATGGCACCATTACTTATAGGGAGGAAAGTGCGACATTTACTCGGATCATAAAAGTCTCAAATATTTCTTCACATGGAAGGAAATGAATATGAGACAGAGAGGATGGTTGGAACTTGTAAATGATTATGATTGTACTATCTATTACCATCCTGGTAAGGCTAATGTTGTTACTGATGCGCTAAGTAGAAAGTCAGTAGGACAATTGGCATCATTACCTACTACTCAGTTGGAGTTGATCAAGGACTTGGAGAATTTACGAATCGAAATGGTTGCCACACCAAAGCAAGTCACCACCCGTTTAGCAACTTTGGTGGTTCGACCTACTCTTAGAGATCGGATCATTCAGGCACAAGGTAAGGACCCATTCTTGCAAAAGATCAAGAACGAGATTGGTACTAATAAGAGAAAGGACTTTAGAATAGCTTCGAATAGGGCTCTGATGTTTAAAGGAAGGATTTGTGTACCTAAGGATGAAGTTTTGAGGAAGGAGATATTGGAGGAGGCTCATATCACTCCATACACTGCACATCCTGGCGATACGAAAATGTATCGAGACCTTCGAGATACATTTTGGTGAAGGAATATGAAAAGAAGTATAGGTCTATTTGTGGCAAAATGCATTGTGTGTCAACAAGTTAAAGCAGAACATCAAAGATCGACAGGGTTGTTAAATCCATCGGACATACCTGAATGGAAGTGGGAGAATATCGCAATGGACTTTGTGGTAGGATTTTTGAGATCAACAGGAGGGCACAATGCTAAATGGGTAATAGTGGACCGTCTAACAAAGTCCGCTCATTTTCTTTCGATGAAAATGACATTCAATCTAGATCAGTTGGCACGATTGTACATTAAAGAGATCGTAAGATTGCATGGTATCCTCGTATCCATTGTGTCTGACAGAGATCCGATATTTACATCTAAGTTTTGGAAGGGCTTGCAAGTGGCTATGGGAATGAAATTGAATTTCAGTACAGCATATCACCCTAAATCCAATGGTCAATCTAAAAGAACCATTCAGACTTTGGAAGATATGTTAAGAGCCTGTGTTTTGGATCTAGGAGGCAATTGGGAATCATATTTACCTTTGGTGGAATTCGCATCTAATAATAGTTTCCAAGCAACTATTGAAATGGCACCGTACGAATCTCTCTCTGGTAGAAGATGTAGATCACATGTTCATCGGGATGAAGTCGAAGAAAAGAGAGTTTTGGGACCAGAGATTATTGAAAGGACAGTCGAAGTCATTGATAGGATCCGCACTAGGATAAAGGCAGCGCAAGACAGACAAAAGAGCTATGCAGATATCAGACGAAAGGACTTGGAGTTTCAAGTTGGAGATAAAGCCTTTTTAAAAGTGGCACCAATAAAGGATATACTTAGGTTTGGCAAGAAAGGCAAGCTACGACCTCTTTATATCAGACCTTTTGAAATACTTGATAGGGTCGAAAGTGTGGCTTATCGATTAGCTTTGCCACCTGAACTATCAGCAGTTCACAACGTATCTCACATATCGATGATCAAGAAGTATATGCATGATCCTGATCACGTGGTCAATTATTAATCCCTAGATGTACGTAAAGATTTATCTTATGAGGAATTGCTAATTAGAATACTGGATCGAAGGGTACATAAATTACGAAACAAGGAGATTCAACTGGTCAAGGTGCAATGAAATAATCATGGAGTCGAAAAAGCTACTTGAAAAGAAAAAGAAGAAGAAGTTAAAGA